>NC_142736.1:11429208-11729208 GCF_051943395.1 Hippocampus bargibanti | reverse complement strand
CCAATTTCATATTTTTCAAATGAGAACCTCTTGTCAAAATGAAATAGAATTTAATAGAAATTGGATCAGGTTGTGCTGACTCAGATAATGCTTATGAACATTGGGACCCAGAAATTGAGATCATTAAGACTAACAGCTA
This sequence comes from Hippocampus bargibanti, assembly GCF_051943395.1. Lineage (NCBI taxonomy): Eukaryota > Metazoa > Chordata > Actinopteri > Syngnathiformes > Syngnathidae > Hippocampus > Hippocampus bargibanti. The sequence goes on along the minus strand of NC_142736.1, from coordinate 11,729,069 downwards.
ACTTTAATATATCAAAGATTGCTCATGGATATCTTATAAATCCTTGGTAGCAAAAGAGGATAAATTGCCCTCCGGTTTTATGGCCAAAACCGACTGTGCGTGTTCAAAGTCACTGACTGAGATTACAAATTAACAGGAAATGAGGGCAGATGATTGAATGTATTTAAAACTCAGGTGGTTACCAAAGATGGCATTCAGGCACAGAAGCTGTCATTTCAGGTAAATTGTCAAAGGTTTGAGTCATAAATTACCCTGCCTGCTGCATTACTTTCCAATGGCCAAATCACACATTGTTATATTGTAGATTCAAGCTGAATTCTTGTGTGAGTGAAGCATGAGCACAGTGCCCCCTGTTCTTTCTCACTCTTCAGAGACATAGGTCCGATACCTTCCAGAAAAACACCAAGTGCCCGAATGAGACCATAATGTCCTTGTAGCACATTTTGACAAAAAGTACTTTTGCCAAGGAAACAGTTCTTAGATGCTGCTGTAAAGGGTGCCACTTTTCATTCAGAATCAGAATCAGAAAGCCTTTCGTCCCACAATGGGGAAATTTGCAGTCCGCAGCAGCAATTGAAAGGGGGTGGGGGGTGAAATGATAAAAAAAAAAAAAAACTGTACATAGTGCAAATATAAGAATATAAGAATATAAGAAAAGCATATTGTCATGATCTGGTTGGCGACCAACGGGTGGCGCCGTCGGCCCCGCCTGCACCTGCACAGGTGCCGGTCGTTTCCAGTCAGTCACACTCAAAAGGACACCTGGCACGACCATTCGGTGTCGGGTCATTGTCAAATGTCATTGAATGCTGTTGAACACATTGTATGCTGTTGGATGCAATTGTATGCATTGTGTGCAGTGCGTGTGTTTGTTTAATCTTGGCGGACTTTTAATCTTGGTTTTCTTTTGATACTATGTATTTTTTCCATTCAGATGATTTTGATGTTTTACATTTTGTTCCTGCTGACTTTATTTTAATACAATTTCTCAAATACAACGTCCTGCTCCCTCCTGCCTGCTTTTTGGGATCCGCACCCGCCATCACCACCTTGCAAAAAGTGACACATATTGATATATGTTACTGTATTGCATCATCATCAACATAAGGTGGCTGTGCTATTTACAGTACAAGAGTCCATTTTTTTTCATTCACGTTTTATCACAAATATCGTCCATCTCCGAAAAGCGGCTGCGACCAAATACCTCCAGCGGATGAGGCAAGTCCTAAGAAGCCAGCTCAATGGCAAGAACATGACCCGGGCAATAAACAGCTATGCCCTGCCAGTGATCAGATATGCAGATATGCTCAGATATGCTCAGCTCTATGAATATATCAAAGAGAAGGCTCAAACGGATGATGTACTCAGAATGTTTCAGACAATGGGGACCATATGATGAGGCTCTGAAAGAGGGACCATCATGGTAGGAGAAGTCCCTACACGGGACGTACCACCGAACCATAACTGAAGTGGCTGATCTCAAGAAGTCTTATCAGTGGCTAGAGAGGGGTGGCCTAAAGGACAGCACACAGGCACTCATCCTGGCTGCTCAAGACCAGGCCCTGAGCACCAGAGTCATAGAGGCACAGATATACCACACCAGGCAAGACCCAAGGTGTAGGTTGTGCAAAGAAGCACCTGAGACAATCCAACACATAACTGCATAGAGTGCCATGACCAGGTGGGTGGCATAGCCTACCGAAACATCTGTGCGGAGTATGGACTGGAAACCCCAAAGGCAAAATGGGAAACACCTCCCAAGGTGGTAAAAAATGACCGAGCAAAGATCCTGTGGGACTTCCAGATACAGACTGACAAAATGGTAATGGCCAACCAGCCAGATATCGTGGTCAGAGATAAAGGTCAAAGGAAAGCCGTTGTCGTGAATGTAGCGGTCCCGAGTAATGGAAACATCAGAAAGAAGGAACAAACTCGAGAAATATCAAGGGCTCAGGGAGGAGCTGGAGAGAGCCTGGAAGGTAAAGGTGACAGTGGTGCCTGTGGTGGTCGGAGCACTCGAGGCAGTTACCCCCAAACTAGACGAGTGGTTACAACAGATCCCGGGAACAACGTCAGATATCTCGGCCCAGAAAAATGCAGTGCTGGGAACAGCACATATACTGCGCAGAACCCTCAAACTTCCTGGCCTCTGGTAGAGGACCCTAACTAAAATGGGAGACGGACACCACCCATGCGGGGTGAGACAAGGATTTTTTAAAAATATATATACAGTAAAGTCTCGTTATATCGATATTCAAAGGAGTCCGAAAAAATATCGATATAACCGGGACTATCGATATATCCGACCCTGTTTGCATGTAATTTTCTCCGTGCATGCATAGAAATAGTATCGATATAACCGGGACTATCGATATATCCGATATCGATATAACGAGACTTTACTGTATCAATAACAGTGCAAGCATTTACAGCAGTTTCTTTTTGCTCTTCTAGTTCTTTTTCCTTCCCTCTCCCTTTGATAAATTTGCTGCTGTGAATTGTGAATGTCTCTATTCTGAGACCAATAAAGGTAATCTAATCTAATCTAATCTAACCCAAACCAAATGTATCTAATCTAATCTAATCTAGTCCCGTCAAGGAACATCCCATGGAGGTTCCGAAACTGGAGCAAGATACCAAGAGACACCTCAAAAAATTACAAACAAATCGAGTTAAAAGAGTTAAACTGTTGGTCAGTGGTACAACATTCGACAACAAAGGCATAAGCATGTTTCAGGCACGTTATTTAGAGAGGGCTACACACAAAACAGCTCTATTGATAGGAGCAGAGTAGAGAAGGCACTCCAGTTTTTTTTTTTGCTTTGTTTGAAAACAATGCATTGTAAAGGGTTCAAGAATCACTGTGTGATTGGTGGGAGTGTAAATGCTGCTGATACAGTCGTTTATAACTGCTATCCCATCATTGACCACCTGATGGCTGTGCTTTATTTTTCTTGACATTACGTTGGCTTGTTGTCACTTCCGGTATAGGTACTACTTTCCGCGTTACTTTAAGTTTTATTTTACTGAGAAGATGGCGAGAATGGACATGCTTTATCGCTGTACTGTTTAGCAAAGAAAATATAAAAAGGACGAAGATCAAAACTTCCATTTCAGATGGAAAGCGACCAAAGTGGTTTGTACGATTTTATTGCATATGTTTTATTTCATTGCTGTAAAGTCAAAATGTTTACGTGTAAATAATAGCTATATTTTTATACTTGTTTTTAGTTCAACGGTGGTGTTCGTGGTGTGAAATCACATTAAAGAATTAACCATTAGTACAAAGAACCGGAGTCCTCTGTTTCAAATGGAAGCACAGTGCTTATTTGGAACTATGAGTCACAACTTTGAATTGAAGCGGACAGGAGATGTGAGACAATCTCGTTTCGTCACTCGATGCGACAGCTTTGTATTTGCTTTCAAAATTTAGCTTGTAGTAGACGTGCACATTTTCATCATGACGTCCTGTATCCACTGGTGGAAATGACACTTTTGACGCTCTTCTCTTTCATCTATAACTGCCTCATACAAAAAAAAGAGGGTGCAGTAAAGTGCTTGAGAAGAACAAGGGATATGTGCAGAGTTGTAGTAACTACAGAGGAATAAAATTGATGATACAATGAAACTATGGGAAACAGGAGTTCAAAGTCAAAGTCAAACTCAGCTTTATTGTCAAATATGCTAATATGTATGACATACAGCACAGATGAAATTACTGTCCTCTCGGACCCAGCATGCAAGGCACTTATTACTAATTACTTTAACAAACATAATAAACATGAAAACGCCAATTTGCCGGGAGAGGGGAGCCGCTGCACGCCGCCATCTTGGGAAAAACAAAAATAACAAATATGACAACTCAAAGACACAGAGTCACAGAGTCATTCATTCCTTCCATATTCCTTTCATAACTTTGCTGCTGTGAAATGTAAATTTCTCCACTGCGAGACTAATAAAGGCAAATACAATACAATACAATACAAATACAATTCTTCAGCACTTGCTATACCCTCTTTGTGATGACATGAAGCAGTTGAAAGAGGAGAGGATCAAAGCATCCATGTCAGCAGTTGAAGCTAGACTAAGGGCAGAAGTAAACATTTGTGATCAGCAGTATGGCTTCATGCCAAAAAAGAGTACGGCAGATGCAGTGTTTTCTTTAAGAATGCCGATAGAGAAGTACAGAGAAGGCCAGAAGGAATTGCATTGTGTCTTTGTAGATCTGGAGAAAGCGTATGACAGGGTGCCCAGAGAAGAGCTGTGGCATTGCATGAGGAAGTCTGGAGTGACAGAAAAGTATGTCAGAGCGGTGCAAAACATGTATCATGACTGTAAGACAGTTGTGAGGTGTGCTGTCAGTGTGACAGAGGAATTCAAGGTGGAGGTGGGACTCCACCAGGCGTCAGCTCTGAGCCCTTTCTTATTTGCTATGGTGATGGACAGGCTGACAGATGGTGTGAGACAAGAATCTCCTCGGAACATGATGTTTGAAGATGACATTGTGATCTGTAGCGAGAGCAGGGAACAGGTGGGGGAGAAACTAGAGGGGTAGAGGTATGCCCTGGAAAGGAGAGGAATGAAGATCAGTCGCAGCAGGACAGAATATATGTGTGTGAATGTGAAGGTTCCAAGTGCAAGAGTGATGCTGTTGCGTCACACGAGTGTATGATTTTGAAGTGCGTCTTTCAACACTTTCATGTCTTTCAATTCCTTGATCTCCTTGTTGTGCGTATCACCCTGACGCATAGCACACGCTTGCAAATTGTATAAAAGGAGCTGTCGCGGGACAGAGAGATTGGGCGAACCACGGGGCAGAATCATATCAGACTCATCTCGGACTCACGCCCGGCTAACGCCGGGCTTCGGACAGACATCACGGCACGACTTGCTCAACTCCACGCCACGATCAATCTCTGCGCGTCACCTGCCTGGGAGATCTGACAACGAAGCTACTTACAAATAAAGAGAAACATCAAACTCTTTAATGCCACAGGGAGAAGAGATAAAGAAGATGGATGATTTTAAGTACTTGGGGTCAACTGTCCAGAGCAATGGAGAATGTGGAAAAGAGGTGAAGAAGCGTGTCCAGGCAGGCTGGAACGGCTGGACAAAAATGTCAGGTGTGATGTGTGATAGAAGGGTTCCAGCTAGGATGAAAGGAAAGGTGTATAAAAACGGTGGTGAGACCAGTCATGATGTTTGTACTCGATTCAGTGCCACTGAAGAAACGAGGAAGCAGAGCTGGAGGTCGCAGAGATAAAGATGTTGAGGTTTTCTTTGGAGTGACCAGGTTGGACCAGATCAGGAATGAGTACATTAGAGGGATAACTCATATTAGAGGCTTTGGAGAGAAAGTCAGAGAGGCCAGACTGAGACGGTTTGGATATGTCCAGAGGAAAGAGAGTGACTATATCGGGAGAAGGATGCTGATCCTTGAACTGCCAGGCAGGAGACCGAAATAAGACCAAAGAGGAGGTTTATGGATGTTGTCAAAAGTGGACATGAAGGTAGCTTGTGTGTGAGAAGAGGATGCACAAAACCGGTTTCGATGGAGGACACTGATGACGTGTGGCGACCCCTGAAGGGAAAAGCCGAAAGGAAAAGAAGTGCTTGAGATTCAATAACTGTCTTTTGCGTTGTGTCATATCATTTTATTTTGACTTCAAGATGGCAGCTCCGATATTTGTTTTTCTACTAATTATTTGTACTTTCGTCTGTCTTTCATAACTTTACCGCTGAAAATTGCGAATTTCTCCAATGTGAGACAAATATAAGGTGAGGTTCAATTTGGATCGTTCCTACAACCGACTTCTTAGGCAACATAGGCTTAGTTATGCTAATGAGGTGATACCAGATCATATGGGGCAATCAGGCCAGTCCTAGACCCATACTCAGGCAGGACAATAGAAGTAATCAGTCAGGACAATAGAAGTAATCAGTGTAGTCGCAGGGAGTAGTCCTTTGCTCCCCCTAACCTGAGAGCAGGGACCAATCAGAACAGAGTCTGGCATCGCCACGTCTGGACGGTAGGGATATATATATGGCCAGAACTACCAGCAAAAGATTTTAGTTCGCTGACGAAGCCTCTTGGATAAGAAGTAAAACGTCTGACACTTTCAAAGAAGTACAGATGACGGCTGAAGAACCCTTCTCACCGATGGGCCACTCCTGTATGACTGAGAGCTTACACAGACGTGAGACAAATATGTTATCTCATCCCATCTTATTTACAGCCTTTGGGAAATGTGGGCGAAACTAAAATGATTTTTCAGATATAATTATCTAAATGAACCCTTTCATGCACCCTTTAACCTTTCCACTCTAGTTACTGCTTTCCCTGAAAGGATTCAAATGAATGAACACTTGAATTATACCTGTCCGTGAGAAAGGAATGTGTCCGCATTCCACAAGTTTCACTTTTAGAATAGTATTACTAAAATATTTTTTTTGACCCACCTGTACCTTACACACTGTACAGGTGCTCTGCAGTCATTCTCTAAAAATCTTGATATGTAGTGCATTACGCACATCTTTCTTGTTTCTCAAATAGTCAGATTTCATCGTTTGACCTTCACAAGTTAACACACTCACAACGAAGAATAAGTAACGATTTTCTATCAGTTGTCATGATTCACCGTTGTCTTATGTAACACACACCGTCATAGTTTTCTAAGCTCTCCTCTCCTGTTCTCTCTTTTTGTGTCAATCTTCTCAGCCAGTCTTTCTCTTCCCATTTTCTTCACCATCGTGTAAAGTCCCAAGGGTAAACTGAATGTCCTCTTCCATTCGGCTTCTATTTTGGTCTCCATGTCAACAAGATATGAGTCACTACACCCTCTCAATGCGTGGGCACAATCACTAAAACATGTTACTATCAATAAACCAATCAACCAAATCAGTAACATCCATTTCTATGCATAAGTCATCCTTCGTTAAAACTGCGGCAGTGTCTAAGAAAAATGAAGAAAAGTACAGAACATGGACGATTAAACAAAGCCATCCACCTCATGCAACACATTGCTTGCTTCACGATTATCTGACTCTACAGTCTTTTTACAGGCTTCTATTCAAGCATTTTCAGCAAACTAAATAATGTGCATCTGACTGTCAAGTTTAAATACTATTAGGCTCATCAAATTTGCCTTGATTAAGATCAAATATGCCCCTTGTTTTTCTGAAAAAAAAAACATCTTCCTAAATATAAACTAAACGCATAATGGATTACCATGCAGTTCTTTTTAGCCGATTTCTCTACATTGTACTCCCGATGGAAAACAGACACACAAATAAAAGGATCCATGTATTTAATCCTTATTTAACCAGGTAAAGCAATTGAAAACCGTTTCAGATCTGTACTCCCGGCCTGACTGCAGACAGCTGTGCACACCCAATATACAAGTACATAGGCAAAAACTCCAAAATGTTATACAGTCAACGTATTTACATACTATATGACATATGGTGAGTCAAAGATTCAAAATTGTTGCAGCGATTGTGGACAGCAACGCTCAAAATAACCGATCTTCCCCTAGGATCAGTTTTTGCTCATCACTGACTATATGAGTCACAATATTTTAATGTTTTTAATATTAATGTTAATGTTAATTCAAAAGATGTGAGACAGGGGTTGGAAGACAGAATAAAAACAAACAAACAAATAAATAAATAAATAAACAAATAAAGTGGGGGATTTGAGTGGAAGGTGGAACTAAGAAATCTTTTAGTGTTGCAGTATTCTAATATTAATTTGTATAGGCAAGTAGTCAGATAAAGTAGGTGTTTGCTTGGTTAAAGAGCTATTATGAATATAAAAGAGAAAATGAGATTTATAGCACTTCCCTACCCGAGGCACTCAAAGCACTATAACCAGTGACGTGCGGTGAGGTTCATGGCTGGTGAGGCACTGACGTCATCACAGTCAGATTTACAAACATATGAACTCCACGGAGTAGCGTATTCACCATTTGATTGGCAACAATTAACAAGTTTTGTTTAAAATGTCATGTCAGCATTCTTTATATACTGTATACAAATTGTAGCATAGAAAAAAATAATTACAAAAACATTATAGTTATTGTTATCGTAACGTTACCTTTACTTATGAATGAAGTCAAAGTCTCTCTGTCTCAATGGAGATCACTGCCAGTGAAGAAAGTCGTCCTTGATCAGTCCTGTTCCGACTGTATGTTTTCAGTCTTTTGTGCTGAGAATGAACCTCCACTGATGCTGTAGTAGCTGGAATAGTGAGCACGAGCTGGAGCAACTTTGTCGCTTTAGGAATAGTTTCAATGAGATCCTTCTTGGCCAAAAAGCTGAGAAGCTGTCAGGAGATTTTCATTCATCCCTCACCGTTTGTGAGCTATACAGTCCGGTGTTGGTCTTCCTTTAATTATTATCTCCTGCTTCGATCGAAAGTCCAGTTTAGAAAATTCTTTCAATTTAGATATGTAATCCACCATTCTGAAAATAAGGCCAAGCAACACGAAAAAAATGACTGGATGGTTGCACTTAACTTGCTAACTGTTTACTGTAACTTGCTGTCACTAATTCTATTATTCTGCAGCCGAGGGGTCGCAAGAAGAATCTCTAATCACCAGCGCCCCCTGTCATGAGGAAGGAGAACTGTGTGCCTCACCTATGCACAGTTTTGATAAAAATAAAATAAAATAAAATAAACACTGTAGTACAGTCACTGTACATTATATACACCAGCTAAACTGTAGAAATTTAGTTCATATGCTAAAAGCTTTTGAACACTTTAATAATGATATGCAGAGGGACAGCAATGCGGTCTCATTGCAGAGCAAGCTAGCACAGTTAGCATAATGATTGCACAATCCACGGTGAGGCTTCGCCGGCTGCTGCCTCACCACTCGTCTCCACTTAGTATTTGAACGGTAAATGTTAAAGGTAAAATTCAGCGATTTTGGAAAAGAACATTAAAGTACAAATCACTAAATAAATAACTGTTTAATTGATTTTGTCATTTGATATTTCCATGATGACATGTGAGGCACAGCCTCACCTGCCTCCCCTGACTGCACGTCACTGGTCGTTAGTCAGGACAATCAGTAGGAATAGGATAGGAACAATCAGTGGAGCCGCAGGGAGTAGGGCCGATACTACCAGTAAGACTTTATTTCGCTGAAGAAGCATCTTGGATAAGAAGCAAAACGTCCGACACCTTTAAAGAAGTACAGATGACGGCTGAAGAAACCTTTTTTACCCTTTTAATAGTTACAAATTTATGGCGCAAATTTTATTTCAGATTACGATACTTCATCACTAAGATGTGAGTATAAAACTGTGGATAAAGGTAACACATTTAAATTCTTGATTATGATTCCTCTCAATCACAATAAACTTCAGATGATTCCGTTTACAGCTTACAAACCTCAAGAAGGATTTTAAGGGCTCAATCAGAATCAGAGAATCAGAATCATCTTTATTGCCAAGTATGTAGAACACACAAGGAATTTGTTTCCGGTAGAACACGCTGCACTAGTATCGTCGTCAAAAAAAACTGCTAAGTGGCACTATACAGTTCCATTTTGGCTACTGTTGAAAGAGTTCAAAGAGTTCAAAGAGTTCAAAGAGTTCAAAGAGTTCAAAGAGTTAATGGCTTGGGGGAAGAAGCTGTTTAAATGTCTGCTGGATTTGGTGCGCATGGATCGGTAGCGCCTGCCTGAGGGGAGTAGCTGGAAAAGGTGTTGGGCAGGGTGCGGAGGGTCCAGTAGGATTTTCCGCACCCTAGTTTGGATTCTTGCAGTGTGCAAGTCCTCGAGAGTGGGTAGGGCGGTGCCAATGATTTTTTCCGCCGTCCTAACTGTCCGTTGAAGTCGGATTTTGTCCATTTTTGTGGCGGCCCCGAACCAAACGGTGATGGAAGAACACAGGATGGATTCGATGACAGCCGTGTAGAAATGTTGCAGCACCTCCTGTGGCAGGCCATGCTTCTTTAGCAGCCTCAGGAAGTACATTCTCTGTTGGGCCTTTTTCAGGATAGAGTTGGTGTTGACCTCCCACTTCATGTCCTGGGAGACTGTGATTCCCAGGAACTTGAAGGTCTCAACGATTGACACCAGGCAGTTGGATAGTGTGAGGGGTAGCTGTGGTGATGGATGTTTCCTGAAGTCCACGATCATCTCAACTGTCTTGAGCGTGTTCAGCTCCAGGTTGTGACGGCTGCACCAGAGCTCCAGCTGCTCCACTTGTTGTCAGTACGCAGACTCGTCGCCGTCTTTGATGAGACCGATGACCGTGGTGTCGTCTGCGAACTTTATGAATTTGACAGCTGGGTGCGTTGAGGTGCAGTCGTTCGTGTAGAGAGAGAAGAGCAATGGAGAGAGGACGCATCCCTGCGGGGCTCCAGTGCTCGTGGTTCGTGTTGTGGATGATATATTTCCCAGTCTGACCTGTTGTGTCCGTCCTGCCAGGAAGCTGGCAGATCGTGGGGGACACACCAAGCTGGAGAAATTTGGGGATGAGGAGTTCTGGGATGATGGTATTGAACGCAGAGCTGTAGTCCACAAACAGGATCCTTGCGTAGGTTCCTGTGTTGTCAAGGTGGTCGAGGATGTGGTTCAGTCCGATGTTGACTGCATCCTCCACAGACCTGTTTGCCCGGTAGGGAAACTGAAGAGGATCTAGCAGAGGTCCGGTGATGTTCTTTAGGTGGTTCAGTGGTGGGGATATTTACAATAAACAAGATTTTAAAAATTGACGGTTTCTATAATTCACAGACATGCCCTCCGCAGTGGTCCGTTAGCAGTGGTACCTTTGTAAAAAAAAGCTGTGTTGGACCCGAGAACCGTAGAATGAATGCTAATGGTGATGTTAGCCGGAGGGTAGGTGCCTTTTGATTACACGATTGCTCTTCAATGTGGTCATAGGAGGCCCAAAATGATAATTTGGAATCAGAAATGTCAACGTAAATGTGCTTATTTTGAGTCTTGCGCAGTGTTTTTCACAAACTTTTGAATTCATTTTGTTGCATTATATTACAATCGTTTGGGGCAGAAACCGGAAAATAATTGGTAAGTAAAGTGCACTCATATCGCTCTTGATCTACATCATACAGTGGCCAGATGCTTTCCAGAGGCTCACATTTTACCCCTTCATGCAGACATTCATAAACTAATGGGCAGCTGCTGCCATGTAAGGGGCTTCCAGGCCCACTGAGAGCAAATGAGGGTTCAGTATCTTACCCAAGAGTACTTCAACATTGGAAAGTCGCAGTTAGGATTTAACCCTTCAATTCATGGGCAGCCCTTTCTCCCCAAGTTCAACCAAAAATAGACCAGACATCGCAAACAAACAAGTTTATCGAACTGATGAAATGGAGTGGTAGTATGGAGACCGTAGATTTATTTTTGAGTCTTTTAAATATAATCACAGACCAGTGAACGTGTCTGCATGATTGAAGAGGAGACAAACAAACCAGGTTGTACAATTCACAGCGTTGGGTTTAACACCCAACGCTCTGAATTCAGCAAAGTATCTTGTATGTGGAAGAGCCTGTGGAAATGAGTTTTTGAAGCCCTAGCAAGCTATTCAAAGTATAATTTGTTAGTTAACTATTGGGGTTTCTTACCAGCCGGACTCCACAAGCAGTTGAAAATGTCAGTTTGAATATAGTTTGAAGCTGTGAACTGAATTGAACCTCATGTAAGAGGTATTGTCAATGTCCCAGATAACTATTTGCGTTGAGTGGTCAGGTCAGTTGGTAAAACTGTTTTTGCACTACGACTGAAGGAGGATTTTTGTGGAACACACCATAAAAGTTTAAACACACTTTAGTCTGGTATGAGACTGCTATATTTATTTTTCTTGGTCACTGTGTTGAATGAGAAAGTCATAAATAATTGCTATGAATGGGCCAACAGACATGGGTGACTTCACACTGAACTGGAACAGCAAAGATTTTCATTAGGAATGAGCTATAGCTGTAAATGCAATCCCACATCATCCCATCCAGTCTCTTGGGGATTGCAGAGTCCAAGGTGTACATCGGTCAAACATGGGGAAAAAATAAACTGCATTCTTCTCAGGGCACAAGACGTAATATGTACAATAAATTAAAAAAAATCAATACAATTAGGAAGGAAAGAAATATATTTATCGTACAAGACAAAGTGAATTGAGAGGAACTGAACAAAAACTGGATAAAATGGCAGGTCAACACGCAGACAGATACAGACGGACAGACTGAAATTTCCTGGTGAAAAAAGTATAGTATGATTTATGATTCACAAGTTGGTTTTCACAAACACATCTGTCCCAACCAAGTTGTAATGAATAAGTAGCAAATAGATAAATAACCAAATGAATTAATCTTAAGGCTTTTTTACAGTTGAAAATGGAAAAAAATACTCTTAAAAATACCCCCTGCTCCCCCCAAAAAACATAAACCCCAGCAAAAGCAAATAAATCCAGTGCAATTTGATCCATTAGGTCGACCTTCCATAGCAAATGATGAAGCTCAGAACACAAAAATGGAATAAGCATTGAACTACTAAAGTTTCACATTAAAGAAGAATGGGAATTGGGAGAAAATTGTATCCTGCTTTGACTGAAGTGGTCGTTTGTTCCCAAACATTTATGGTGTGTCGATCAAAGGAAAGCTGACGCAACACAGTGGTAAACATGGATAAAAAGCAAAATGTGCACAAAAAAGCTGAGTATTACTTCAAGCTCACTTTTTCAGTGTGTGAAGCTGACAGGCAAAGTGGAGTGAGAAGTAATCAGCGCAAACCACTAACAAGGTAAATCGGAAACAGAATATGCTGAGATTCTCAATCCCGGCTCAGTTAACAAATTCGAATTTGAGTGTTGATTTGGCGACAAGATTGTGTTTGGGATCAGTTTAAGTATCCCGCGAACTGAAGATTGCACTTGCTCCCATTGTCACCACTCAATCTCTCCAATCCTGTATACGCACACACGCACACGCACACACACACACACACACACACACACACACACACACACACACACACACACACACACACACACACACACACACACACACACACGCACACGCACACACGCACACACACACACACTGTGGAAGAAGTAGTATGCGATAAATGCTGGCATAGATAAAACCTAACCCCAGCCTCTACTGTAGCCCCTTATAATTTGGTGTGCCTTATATTTGGATAACTTTAGGCTATTTATATACAGTACATTTTTTTTACGACGATACTAGTGCAGCGTGTTCTACCGGAAACAAATTCCTTGTGTGTTCTACATACTTGGCAATAAAGATGATTATGATTCTGATTCTGAGACCTCAGCTTACGAACACCTTATCTTACGAAATTTTCGTCTTACGAACGTCAAATTTATGAAAATTAAACCTTGAAATACGCACTACTTTTCATGATACACACCCACCACGGCTGGTGGAGTAATCTTCGGCGGAAGAACAACAAAGCAAACGACCTTCGGATCTGGCGGAGTGATCGTCGGTGGAAGCATACGGCCGAACAGCGCTCCAGCCGGGCCAGCTTTCCACAACCCCTCTCATTGAATGCACACGTCGATCGCCTCCTTGGAGCTTTTTGCTGATAATTTTACTATTATGGGACTGAAAAAAAAACCCACCACAGGCTCGTGTTCAGCCCACGAAGACACAAAATAAAAACACAGTCGCTGAGAAGAAGGAGATAATTGAAAAACACGAATGAGGTGTGCGTTTGTGTGATTTAGTGGCCGAGCACGGCTATGCTAAGTCAACCATTGCTACCATTCTCCGGAACAGAAAAGCCATCTGTTGCAAAAGCTCTTTCCGTGCTCTCAAAGCGACGGTCTCGGGCAATCGAAGAAGTTGAAAAAAAGCAGATATCCGGCGACAGCGTGAGTAAAGCTATTTTATGCAAGAAAGCACGGCTAATTCACGCCGATATCGCCACGCGGCAACCTGGAAATTCGGCAGTGATTGATGATTTTAAAGCCAGCAACGGATGGTTCGAGAACTTTAAGCGCCGTACTGGGATTCACTGCGTCGCTCGTCATGGTGAAGCATCCGCAAGAGTTGTCATCTGAGGAGGAGGAGATTGCTGCAGCATCGAGTGAGCGCATCAAAGAAATGTTGGCAAAGTGGAATGAATTGCAGGCTTTCATCAAACAGTTCCATCAAGAAAAGACTGTGGCTATCAACATGAGGAACGATACTGTGATGCCTCAGTTTCAAGTCAGAAAGCAACAGGTGTCAATTAAGAGGTTTTTAATCAGCAAAAATGATGAGGAGTCTCCAAAGAAGCAAAGAGAAGCCACACCAGAGGTTAAGTTACCAACAGTACTTATGGACGGTGACTCTCCTTCCATAAGCCATCAACGGCCATCAAAAAGGTAAATAACACTATATTTTACAGCACCGTTTATTTATTTAATTACAGTCCTCGTGTAATGTGCCTCTCTTTCCAAAGAGCAATTCCCTCTGACCTTCGACCTCCAACGCCATTCCATCAAGCCATCAATGACCATCACAAATGTAAATAAAGTGACTTTATTATTATACAGTGCAGTGTATCTCTTTCATTACAATACAATATCACATTTATTGTACATAGAATAAGGTATGTTGTGTGTAGTTTTAAGGCTTATTTAGTTGAAAAGTATATTTTATGGAAACCCGGGAATGGATTATTCCCATTTTAATGGTTTCCTATGGGATTTTTTTTTCGTGATACACACTTTTTGGCTTACACACTCTGTCTGGGAACCAATTCAGTTTGTAAGATGAGGTCTCACTGTATTATATTTGGAAAACATTTTTCATTCGTTGGGGGTGCGCCTTACACTCCGTTGTGCCTTATACACCGGAAAATACAGTAGTTTAACGGTGCAACTCTCATAGCCAGCTAAGAGTGGTCGTACTTGGAGGAGTTTTTTGGAAAATAACCTTCTTCAATTGCGTTGCAAACCAAAAAGCGCCCAGCTATTGGCTTTCAAAAACTCACTGTCAAACTTGGAAAAGCCATTTGAGATGAGGTGAGGTTCATGGCTGGTGAGGCACTGACGTCATCAATGACGTCACCGCTCGTCTCTACTTAGTATTTGAACGGTAAATGTGAAAATTCAGCGATTTTGAAAAAAATCCTAAAACGGTGAAGTTAAATGGACAAGAAATTTAAAGTACAAATCACTAAATACATCTGTTTAATTTATTTTTTCATTTGATATTTCCATGACAGCTTTCCATCATGACAGGTGAGGCACTGCCTCGCCTGCCTCCACTGACTGCACGCCACTGTTATCAAGGCGTGGTGGAGCTTAAGACAAATCTTGCCAGTTTCATTTATTGCTCGCCTATATGTCAAACCTGTTGTGTACAATGCGCTTGGGATTCTTAATGGTACACTTAGTAGTGTTTGCTATGGCAGGGTACTGAATGAGACATGCCATGATTTGGAAGGGAATAACAGGTACTGATTCAGTGTTTGTTGGACAGTGTTTGTGTGATGTATGAAGCTGGACTTTTTGCAACATTATATCTCTGAACTCTTGGTAATTATCATATCTTCCGCTTCATGAAATGTACTTTTATTTTCAGCAGTAACACACATCTGCGATGTTAATGTAGTTGTTGTATAGGCTTATTAATTCTTACCATTTTTCATGGGGCTCCATGCATCTGTAACAGGTCGACTTCAATGTAACATTTTGATCAAACATCATCCTTATGACATTAGTAAATGGGAAGACACAACATGCAACTGACACAGCCCAATCTTTTGTACTTTGTGTGAATTAAAACATTTTTGAGGTGGATGGGTTAATCTGATTAATTTTTACTGCACTAACACAAATGTAATAATAAAACATCATGAAAAGAAAACATTTCACTAGAAATCTGCTTCACCACATTTTTTTTTTTGTTTGACAGTAATCCTTCACCACTTCACACTTCACATTTTGTCGGTTCAGTGCTTTGCGGGGTTGTCCAAAATACTGTATTCATACAAAAAAATAAAAAATAAATTAATACAGCCATATTGGCAGTCATATTGCGGAAAAGACGTGCGTGGGAGAGAAGGTTTCTCTGCTTGCTGAAAAAGAGCTGACATGACTCAGACTAATCATGGTTCACCAGTTTTTTTTTTTTTTCGGTTTGGTAATGTGATAATCACAAACTCAGCCTTAGGTACTATTGGTGTTGTTTTTGAGGCAGGCTCAGAATATAAGAGAATAAAAGTGTTGTGACTGTTTCTCGTCAATGGATCAGTTGCTGTACAGGCGCTCTGCCTCTTTCATGCTTTGGTTGTTTATTTGGTTATATAGGCCTGATGTCTGCCAGTACTGTATATTAACTTGGATTATTCCATGGCATGTGGTCAGTATATCAAGCTTTCTCTCCGTCAGAGTATCAGCTGGCTTCACTTTCTTCTGCATCAAGCTTTGCTCTCTGTGGTTACTTTGTAAGTTCATAGATAAAGACTTTTCAACTTCCGTGTCATGCCTGCTTCTGGATCCTGATTCCGCTCCCCACGTGAGAGATAGTCCCATTTGGAGACCTTCAACATTGTCACGTTTTGCTAGGTGGTGATGGCGGGTGCGGATCCCAAAAAGCAGGCAGGAGTGAGTAGGAGGTTGTTTGACAAATTGTATTAAAATAAAGGTCAGCAGGAACAAAATGTAAAACATCAAAATCATCTGAACGGAAAAAATACAAAGTATCAAAAGAAAACCAAGTGTAAAAGTCCGCCAAGGTTAAACAAACACATGCACAGCATGCAACAAACATGCAGCAAACAATGAACCGACACCGGATGGTCGTGCCGGGTGTCCTTTTAAGTGTCACTGATTAAAACGACCAGCACCTGCGAGGCTGCAGGCAGGGCTGACGTCGCTACCCGTTCGTCGCCAATCTGATCGGGACGACCAGCACCTGTGCAGGTGCAGGCGGGGCCGACAGCGCCCCCCGTTGGTCGCCAACCAGATCATGACAATCATGCCCTTCTTAATTATTACCCAAGTGATTTTCTGACGATATGCTGTTTTTTTATGATTTTGGTGCAAACATCATACAGTAAAGTCTCGTTATATCGATATTGGTTATAGCGATAGTACCGCTTATTACGATACTATTTTCATTTCCCTTGCACATTTCTAGTCTTTTTATGTATAATTAGTACCGTTTAGTACGATACCCGGTTATTACAATAATCCGGTTATTACGGTGCTCCTTTTCATCCCCCGCCGGCCATTTTTGTTGTTTATATCGATATATCCGTCGCGCCATTGGTCAACTTGGTCACGTGTCTTGTTACGTGAGCCGCCACCGGTCGCGCCATTGGTCGACTTGGTCACATGAGCCACCATCGGTCGCGCTATTGGTCGACTTGGCCGTGTGACTTTGTCACGTGTCACGCCATCAGTCGCGCCATTGGTCAACTTGGTCACGTGTCTTGGTTACGTGTCACGCCATCAGTCGCGCCATTGGTCGACTTGGTCAGGTGACTTGGTTACGTGCCCAGCACCCGTGTAGCAGAGCCATTTTCATTTTCAGACGCTAGCTCGTGTGTAGCAGACGAGATTGAAGTGTTTGTGTTAAAAGGTAAAAATGGGAAGCAGAAGAAGATTGATGACTTTTTTAAATTGTATACATAATACAGTAAGATGTAAGCGTTGCAGTTTCCCTGTTGTGTTATGTACATGCCCACTGTACTGTATATGAATGCAATCGTTTTTTGCAACAATGTTTCTTGTTTTGTCTGCTGAAGCGCGATGATTTTGAAAATTATTAACATTCCATACTGTGTATTAAAGGACAGCCAATGTCACTTTTTATTCAAATGCAAATAAAAATGACTTCACGCCAAGACGTCTTGCATTGCTTGTGAATCCAAACAATGGCTTCAGATTCGGATAATATGCTTTCTTGTTACACATCCAGTTATGAATATGTTTCAAATACACTGTAGTTCTGAAGATTAAAGCATACATGTTTACAATCATTAAAGAATTATATGTGCCATTTTGAGGCAACATTGGGGGAACATCTCTCACCCAAAAAAAAAAACGGAGCTAATGGCCAGCTCCGTTTCTTATATGGCGCTTGGCTGCCCTCTTTTGGCAGCTTTTGTTTAATGCAGTTCGGCGCAGGATCGGATATATCGACAGTCCCGGTCATATCGATATTTTTTCGGACTCCCTTGAATATCGATATAACGAGACTTTGCTGTATTAAAATTTCTAGTTAACTCTTTTACATGTGGCCCCTTTTGGAGTCCAAGGACATGCCAATGATTTGACATGAAGGATCCACAAGAAAAGCTAAATCAAGTGAAGTAGCCAGATAAAAAAAAAATAAATAAATACACCCACACACAAAATGTTCACTAGAATAAAGATAATGTGCGACATTGTGTTTCCACAAAATCATAATGTTAAATCTATGATAAATGTACCTCGCTGGTGAAGAGGAGAATAACAGTTGGTCATGGCTCATAGTATTTCTTTCCTACAAGTCTAATTTTGATGCCGATGTCCCCAATGGGAGACATCAAAGGGTTGAATCACATCACTGGAAGTCTCGAGCGCACATATTTCTTCCAGTATATTATTAAGCAAGGCTTTCCTAAAGGCCTTGAGGCACTTGTGTGTTTAATGAGATGCGCCTAATAAAGGAATCATGAGGCAAAGAAACACACAGCAAATGAAGGCAAGTAAAGTGTATGATGAAACACAAATTCATACTCAATAACAGAAATGTATTCCCTTGCACATTTAACTTAATCATTTCTATTTTATAACTGCATCATGTAGGGTTACTCGACTGTCAATTCGCACAAGGTGTATTTGGACTCATTATTAATGACCCGCATCCCACAACATAAACGTATCCACTGATGTCAGAGGGACACCGGCGTTCCATGTATCACACAGTCACGGAAGATGTGTTTGTTACATACGTATCAACATTATATAGTCATGTCTCAAAGGTAGGACCTGTTAGACCTTACTAATTTAAAAATACTGTTCATTTTTTTAGCCAATTCAATGTGTAACTACCCATATTTTAATCAAGCTAGAAATTGTTTAGCCAGGCAACTTAGTGTTTTATGTGCTCTCCTTGCTTTAAAATGTATTATTATGGTTTGTATAAATAAGTTTGAAATCTCGTATCTATCAAGCACCCAATGGCGGGTGCGATATTGTTTATTTATTCAATAGCATAATGGATGGATGTCAGAGATACAAGTAAACTGCTGTAGATATTTCTTTGTACTGATTCAATGACAATAATATAATATGTCATTCGGTAATATATTTAGTCAATTACATTCAGTGACAGGCAGATTTGATGAAAAAGTCCAATTTCAGTGGCACTTTTACACGTCCCATGCTATATATATATATATATATATATATATATATATATATATATATATATATATATATATATATATATATATATATATATATACATATTGCATCAATATACTCTGTGCGCGATAGCAGAAAGAAAGCGTGCAAGCTACTGAGCAGTGTGCAGGCTAGCGAGCAGTAACTTCGCGTAAGGATCCGGCAAGCTGACTTTCATTCCAATAGTTTGGCTGGATTTTTTTTTACCAATAACGAGAAATGGAAAACCATTCACATTAACGGTATTATCACATTATCATCATTAAAAGTATTATCACAAACTTATTGTGTGTGTGACTCTCACTGAAAAACATTTCTAAATATTTTGCTTTTATGGCTCTCTTAGTCAAAAAGGTTCCCGACCCCTGATCTAGAGTGTCCAATAAACGGGAGAAAACTGAAGTGCTCTGAGAAAATAAACCCACACAGGTCGAAGGAGAACATGCAAACTCCATAACAGAAGGCTGGAGCCAGGATCAGACACCGTGTTATGATGTGTGACTGTGTGGTGCACCCATAGCGTGTCTGACTCCACGTCAGAAGGTTGCATGTTCAAATCAATTCAGAGTCAGCTATGTTTTGTGTGCTGCAAAAACTAACATTTTCAGATTCACTTGTTGAATAATGAAACTGTGTCAATTTCGCAGATCCCAAAAGCAGACATTTCGAACATAGACGCGGTTTAAACTGGCCAACTCGTAGTTTAGTGTAATCTCACCCAAGATGTTTCAAAGTGAAAGAACAACAATGCTACCCTTGTAGTTATATCTTTTACACTTTTTGACAATCTGTCAGGCCACCAATGTGTAAATTCAGTTTTGACTCCAGTTTAGTAGTTTGTGTGTTCAAATCATGTCAGGGTCAGTTGTTTTGTTTTTTCTTTTTCTTTGAGTAAGCCACACTAAGGAAAATGTGCACTACTTCCTGTAACTGTGTCAATTTTGCCGATCCCAAAAGACATGTCAAAAATTATGCTCAAAACTTGCTCACTTATAGTTTTGTACAATCTGGCCCACTTCGTTTGAACGTGGAATATATATTATTGTACCATTATAGTGATGTCTAAGACGCTTTCAGACAATATGTCCGGCCACCAACGTGTAAAAATAATTGACTTGCATGGCAGGTGTCACTGCACAAAGACAGGGCATGAAATTGTGGCCACAGTTGGCGTGGTAAGGACAAAAACAAATATATTCACAAGTTTGATTCAAATCAAAACAATCTATTTGTATTTTCTTTCTGGCCATTGAGACAACCTCCAGTGTCCAGAGCTGTATTTTGTGGTCGCGATCATTTGGAAAAATAACTGTCATATAGGGGATGAGGAATCAACCAATGAGTTGTTGTGAGACTCAGTGGTGCAACTGTAGCGCATCTGACTCCAGATAGATAGTAAGGTAAAGTGTTCAAATCCCGCCAGGGTCAGATGTATTCTGTAGAACAAAAGTATATGTTCAACAATGAAAATGTCTCAATTTCGCGGATCCCAAAAACAGACACATCAAACATACAACCTGAGAACAGCAGAGGCCCCAGAATTGAACCATGTGGCATACCACAAAACAGTGGGGAAGTTTGTGACTCAGAACAACCAAAGCTAACACAAAATACTGTCAGCTAAACTGGACCAAAATTAATCAACGGTACCACCACTAATGCTCACCAGCTGATGAAAATTACCAGCATACTGTGATCCCACTGTGTTAAATGCACATAAAAAAAGCATTTGGCTGCATATTTACTCGCTGAGGTTGCACTTTATTGCCAAACCACCAAATTGCATTGTAAGTGTTTTTTTTCGTTTGTGAAAGTGGTGCATGCAACTTCAAACAGTGTATAGGAGGCATACCAAAGAAGGAGCAGTATTATTTAAATTTGCACAATTGAACGGCTTACTTACAGACATGTTTTTAGAAATAGGATGCTCACAAAATATTTTAAAATATTTGTTTTAATTAATTAAAACAATACTTGGATGTGTAATTTCACACCCAGGAACCCAAACCACGCCGGCTTCCCGGTGCAGAGATCGTGAGTTCAAGGCCCGTTCTGGCCTCCCATTGTGGAGTTTGCAGGTTCTCGCCAGGCACATGTGGGTTTTCTCCGGGTCTTCTGGTTTCCTCCCACATTCCAAAGACACTTGATTGGATTGGATGTACCTTTATTCGTCTCGCAGTGGAGACATTTACATTTCACAGCAGCAAAGTTATGAAAGGAAGATGAAAGGAATGAAAGAAGTAGAAAAACAAAATACATTAGCTGCCGGAAAGGCGGCCACTCTCGCGGCGCCATCTTGAAGTCGAAAGAACAACAAAAAAAACTAAATAACAAATAATATGACAACACAGAGAGTCATTCTTTCAAGATGCATGGCAGGCTGATTGAACACTCCAAAATTGTCCCTTGGTATAAATGTGGAAGTGACTGATTGTCACTGTGTGCCCTGTGATTGGCTGGCAAACAATTTAGGGGGTTCCCCGCCTAGTCCCCGTAGACTGCTGGGATAGGGTCCAGCACCCCCCGTGCCTGTAATAAGGATGAAGCGGCCTGGAAAATGGATGGATGGATGGATGGATGGATGGTAATTCACTTCTTTGGTCAGAAACTTTCATGAGTATTGGAATATCTTCAAGAATTAATATTAAGGATGGATGACTAATAGCTCGAATCAATCAATTGAGATTTTGGGTCAAAATGATTTTTTTCCTCCCAAAATTGAGGAAAACAAGCAGTTTACGAGGTTTCTCCGCTGATGAGCACTTCTTCCACGATAACACAACAGAGAGGTGCTAATTTACAAGAGTCTCATTGAGCCACAAACAAACAGACAGCTCAATGTAAAGTATATTTTAAAACTGTGACAAAGTACACGTAAAAGAACACTGGGAACAGTCAATCTCACACCTTTTACTCATGGTCAGATGTGCTTGGCTATTTCACACATGTGCGACCTTTCCTCTCACCCTACTATCCTTGTCCTTCTGTCCACAGTTTAATATGTCGCTCAGGCATGCTTCATTCTTTTTTTCTTCAATTGTCGTCTCGCAAGCATTTCGTGTCATGATGACATTTTATCAGTGCATCCTGAAATAGTTAATTACATTTCACTTTTTCTCCACACTTTGATAACCCAGCCAACCTAGTTGTAACCCATGTGCGGTAAATGCGGGCGGCTTGGTAGCCAAACGGGCACAGTCAAGAAGTAGGAGATGGTATTGCGTCCCTTGTCATTTTCTTCAGATTTTGTAGGCATGGGCTTTAATTGAGCAAACAGGGTGAGTGCACTAAGAGCTAATATTTAGGATAAGCAGCTTAAAACGGGTTCTCAATAAGAAATTATATAATACAGTGATACCTCATCTTACAAACGCTTTAGCTCACGAACTTTTCACCCAACATTAAATTTGCGAGAATATAATCTCGGCACACGAAGTAGTTTTCGGTGGACAAACCAAACCACACAGCGCCACGGTGATTGGCAGACTAGTTTTCGGCGGATGAACACCAAACCACACGGTCGAACAGCGTCATGGTGGCCACTCTTTGAGTGGTTTGTTATCGAGTGGAGTACTTTTGCGATTGTGTAGCCGAAAAAGACACCACCACAGGCTAGTGTTAAGATGAAGAGGACACAAAAGAAAATTACGGTCGAGCAGAAGAAGGAGATCACTGTGGCTGGCGGACTACTTTTTGTCACCCTGTGGTTTGTTATCGAGTGGAGTACTTTTGCTATTATAGGACCGAAAAAGACCCCACCACAGGCTAGTGTTAAACCGAAGAGCACCCAAAAGAAAATTATGGTTGAGCAGAAGAAGATCATCGAAAAACACGAACGAGGTGTGCGTTTGTGTGACTTAGCATCGCAGTACCAGTACGCTAAGTCGTGGCTAAGGGTGTTTCTGTGCTGTCTTAGCAACGGTCTCAGGCAATAGAAGAGGTTGAAAAACTTCTGTTGATTTGGATTAAACGAAAAGCAGCTAGCAGGGGACAGTGTGAATGAGGGTATTATCGCCGAGAAAGCACGGCAACTTCACTCTGATATCAAGAGGCAGCTACATCAATGACCATCACAAAGGTAAATAAAACGACTTATCAAGATCCAGTGATACCTCAGTTTACGAATGCTTTGGCTCACAAACTTTTCGCTTTACAAACATTAAAGTCGCGAGAATATAATCTTGGCATACAAACTACTGCGGCGGACGAACCAAACTTCATTATATAGTACAGTTTATTTCTTTAATTACAATACAATAGCACATTTATTAGACATAAAATAAAGTGTATTTTGTGTAGTTTGAAGGATTATTAAGTAGAAAATTATGTTTTATGGGGAACTGGGAACAGTTATTCTCATTTTTAATGGTTTCTTATGGACTGTTTGCCTTACACACTCTTTCTGGGAACCAATTCAGTTCGTAAACCAAGGTATCACTGTATAATAATTACATTACACATTACACATAATAACATGCGGCAGTTGTTCCATTGTGGCCTGGGGATGTAGATTAAGGCTGCCCATCCTGCAGTGACATTAAAAAAAGTGTTGCGAAATACAAATATGTGCCTGTTATATTTTCATTGATTAAGCATTAAGTCAAGATTGCTGTTGTAGAACATGCCTAATGCAAATAATAAATAAAATGGGTTTTAAACTGGCTAGCAACCCAGGATGCAAGATTTGCAGCATTAATTCAAAAATCATCCTGAAAAAAATTGGGATGAAAATAGCTTTGTTTAACTGTGGCGCCTCATCACCAACTAATGACATTGAGCAAACTGCAGTCTGTTTTACAGTATGAAATAGCTCTGTAATTAAGATGACATTGTCTGTTCTATTTGAAAATAAAGATGTGCGCAGAGACTAAACACAGCCATGGAAAACACTGCAGTCAAGTTGGTCAAAATGGAAGGAATGTAAGAGCCAATGTTGCAAGTGACGAACATCATTCATGTTGATATGATGTATGCATGTCATGCTGAAGCCAATGCACATGCCTTTTGCAATAATATCATGCAGGCAAGATTAAAGTATGGTCAGACACAGAATTCCGGATTACACATCAACAGGTCTGTATTTGTCTTTATATGGAACAAAACTGTTCATTTCAAAGGTCAGAGGCTTTACGAATGTTAAACATTTCAATGAGGACAAGTAATGGTGTGTTTCTGGAGGTAGGAACCCTTGTGCATTCCAAGCATTCTTTATGGCTCTTGGTGGTGGTAGGTTGGGGGCGTGGAGGATGAGCAATTTCCCAAAATACAGTCCTCAGAATGGATTTTTTATCCTCTCACCCCTATGTCTGGGATTTGGCCACAGCTCTCACCTTAGCTCACCAAACTGCAGCCTGGCTGACTCATACCCGGCCTGACCATTTGGTTCCTGCCAACACTTCCTGATTAAATCATAAAGGAGAAGAACAAAACGTGTGTGTGCGTGTGTTTGTGTGTGTGTGTGTGTGTGTGTGTGTGTGTGTGTGTGTGTGTGTGTGTGTGTGTGTGTGTGTGTGTGTGTGTGCGTGCACATGTGCATGTGCGTGTGTATGTGTATGTGTATGTGTGTGTGTGTCAGTTTTGTGTTTGTGTGTGTGTTTAATGGGTTTGTGAGTTTGTGTGTCTCTGAGCGTGTGTCTGTGTGTGTGTGTTTGCTTGTGTGTGTGTGAGATAGCGCATGTGTTTGTATCCATTTTGTGTTTGTGTGTGTGTGTTTTGTGTTTGTGTGCTTGTGTGTGTGTGTGTGTCTAAAGTTGTATCTGTTTGTGTGTCTTTGTGTGTATGTGTGTGTGTGTGTGTGTGTTTGCGTGTGTTTGTGTGTGTGTGCGTGTGCGTGTGAGTGTGTATGTGTATGTGTGTGTGTCAGTTTTGTGTTTGTGTGCGTGTGTTTAATGGGTTTGTGAGTTTGTGTGTCTCTGAGCGTGTGTCTATGTGTGTGTGTGATAGCGTGTGTGTTTGTATCCATTTTGTGTTTGTGTGTCTTTGTGTGTGTGTTTGCATGTATGCGTGTGTTTGTGTGTGTGTTTGCATGTATGTGTGTGTTTGTGTGTGTGTTTTGTGTTTTTGTGTGCGTGTGGTTGTGGGTTTGATTGCTTGTGTGTGTTTGTGTGTGTCTAAAGTTGTCTGTTTGTGTGTCTTTGTGTGTGTGTGTGTGTGTGTGTGTGTGTGTGTGTGTGTGTGTGTGTGTGTGTGTGTGTGTGTGTGTGTGTGTGCATGTGTGCGTGTGCGTGCATGTGTGTGTGTGTGTGTGTGTGTGTGTGTGTGTGTGTGTGTGTGTGTGTGTGTGTGTGTGTGTGAACAGACTGGGTTCAATGCACACGTGATGACCTGAAAGTACTGTTTTCAGGGCTTCAGCAAACAGCTGTAAGCCACTTTCGTAATGTACATACATGAAAATTGCAACATAAAACAACAGCGGGTTTAGGATGACCCTTCATTTTAAGCCAGTTTGTGACACTAGAGGGCAGAGCAGCTCCAACTTATTCTCACTTTATGTAGCTAGATGTTGAAGGGGACCTGGTTTACAGCCCCTGTTCCAGTTCTTCCCACAGGCATTTGATGGTGATGAGGCTTGGGCGCATTTCTTCACATCAAAAACATTCAAGAATTCCTTTCAGGACCTTGTAAATCAAATGTAGCCGGAGCCGAACCATGTACCTCTGCATGAGGCCAACGTGCTAACCAGTCGACCCCCCACCGGACCACCCAGAAAGGTTTCACGTTTTTTTTTAAATCCTTTCACAGAAAGATGAAAGTTGTAAGACAAGGTAATGTTTGTATTTTCAAGATTATGTGGCGACTTGAGTCAAACAAATAAGGTAAAATATTGCGGACATCAGACTTTGTGAAACTATATTTCAGGCAGATTTTTAAGATGATGCCCAAACATATTGACCCAATTGTGATATGCTTTCCAGATATCAATGACATTTTCCCACATTTTTTTCAATCTCAAATCAAAGCTTGTTTTTACAATGTTGATTTGACTCCTTTTCGTGAGAAAAATCCAAACCCATGATGTCAAAATACCACATTGATAGATACATTAAGGCATCTTACAATCAATCTTCTGCCCTCTTTATCATTCACAGCTCAATTTCATTGTAAGGTGTGTGCAGCATGCGCAGCGATCCCGTAGTGCAACAAAGGAGAGAGAGTGCCGCTGGCTCTAATAAGGCAGAGAGATGAGTCATCAGCTGAAGTGAGGCTTGGATATAAGCAAGTGCAGATATTGTGGCTGAGATGAAAACCTCTGCAAACCGAGAAAACTAAAGTGACTTGCAAAGGTCTCTTTCCCTTGTTTCATCATGCTGAGCCTCAGCTCTGTTGCCAGAAATCTTCATTCCTCGTGGCTTCAACAAAGTGATTCATTTTTGTTGAAAGAACCCGGTCTCACTCACAGGTGTGACATTTCATGGGATTTTGAAATGAACAGCTGAAAAAGGAAACACTGATTACAATGTGCCATGGGGGTCATTAAGTCCACAATGAATGAGACTGAACTATCCCCAAGATCGATGTATCAGTTTACAGCTTCCCTACTTGAACAAATAATCCGATTTTATAGCTGTGTTATATTTCTCCACCACTTTCTGATTGAAATGGAGTGACTGTTCCAGTGCATACAAAAACAGTTTTCCATCAATCAGGCACATTAGCCAAGCCTGCAGCTGGGCTGGCAAATCTTACGTAACAAAAATATTGTCATTTCATACACCATGCTCCGGAAATTTGAGGTATGGGAGGTATTTAGCCAGGCATGTTCCGAGTCACAAATACGTAATTTGCGGGAAGAGTAGGCAATGATAAACAACTTTCAACCTGTGATGCTCAGTGTTTAAAATAATTTAATCAAACTTTAGTCTAAGGGGGTTGGTGAGTCATAGGTCAGCAGTGAGTAAAAGGTGAGAACAGTGGAAAGCCTGAGGCATTTAGGGAGTTAATGAGGCCTTGTGCACCTCTGAAGTTCCTGGCATGAAGACATATTATATCCTCTCACACTCTAGAGCTAAGGACTTTGTTTTATTCACAGCTTTAATGTTGTAGCTGCAGATCCCCGTGACCAACAATTATGGATATGCAGTAGTGCCTCGACGAGAGGATCAGTTTCATCCGTTCCATGATCATGGTCAGAGTCATAGTACTCGTAGCTCAAGTGATTTTTTTTCCTTCCGTGTTCCAAAAACTGGCAATGCCACTAAGCTGAGAGACAAACTCCCCAAAAATGGCGGGAACAAAACAGGGAGCAATGGCAAAGCCATATTTTGTCTCAGACAATTATCACTTTGCATTCCCCGTTGCTCTCAATAACTAACAGTATAACTAAAGTGTTGGGTTGGATTGGATTGGATGTACCTTTATTTGTCTCGCAGTGGAGACATTTACATTTCACAGCAGCTAAGTTATGAAAGGAAGACGAAAGGAAATAAAGAAGAAGAAAAACAAAATACAGGAGCTGCAGGAAAGGCAGCCACTCTCGCAGCGCCATCTTGAACTAAATAAAAAGTCTTTAACAAATAATATGACAACACAAAAACACAGACAGTCATTCTTTCTTCAGTGGTTGTTGGACCCGCTTTGTGACATGAAGCAGTTCGAGATGAAACTCTCATAAGAAAACTATGTCCAACGTGTGATCGTACAGTGTTTTTAAATAAAGCAAACTTGGTAGAAATGATAAGAATCCCAGTAATGCACTTTTTCTTCTTTTTCGTTTTTACATCTAGTCTAACGTCATACCAACATACATGGTGTACAATTTCACGCCTATAACCTTCACTTTGATTTGAAAGATCCTGATTTCATGTAATTCATCTTCCATTTTCCAATTTTACTTACAACGATCACCTTTATAATGTGAACTTTATTATAATGACCAGATTTGTCCTACAAAATAGACAAAATGCCTTCATTCCAATGAACCACGGGCAGCAAACCGCTGCCGTGACCTTGGTTAGGAACAAAATGGTCAACGTGGGATTTATTTTTGTAACTGAGCAAGACGACTGATCGACTCGTGCATTTGTGTATTTCCGGAGGCACAGCTAGGTCCTGAGCCCATTAGAATCATCTAGGTTGGCCAAGTATGTAGAACAGAGAAGGAATGTGTCTCTGTAAGTATGGGATAGCCTTGCATAATCAAGTAACTATGATAAACAAGCGCATGACAAAAAAGTAATATACCTTTGTGCCGTCGTACCGCCCAGTAGTCTGAAAACATGTCTGGCAAAAGGGAGAAAATCTCACTTTCTGTGGTGGCAGACCTTGTCTCTCACATTTGAATGGAAATCTCCTGGAAGCATTTTTGCTGAGACTACGAATTGGCAAAGTCAACAATTTCGACAATCGTCTGTAATGGCAACATCATACAATACAATACGATACGATACGATACGATACGATACGATACAATACGATATAATACATATTGGTTGATACTTTGCACTTTGACAACAGTTGAAGCTGCAACAAAGTTAACATGGACAGGTCTCGTATAGAGGAAACAAAGCAGTCAGAAAGTTAGTCGAAAGTAACGCCAAGATCAAGTCGGAATGAGTCGAATGGCAAAGTGTAAAAATGAGTTTTGAGGCGGGATTTAAAGATAGGCAGCGAGGGGTCTTGCCAAATCTTCAGTGGCAGGTCATTCCAGAGAGTGGGACCAGCAACGGAAAAGGCTCGATTCCCTCTAAGCCTGCGCTAAATTTTTGGAACATCTAATCATGTCTGGTAAGCATACCTGAGGTGTCTGGAAGGTGTGTAGAGGTGAATGAGCTTGGAGAGGTAAGCAGGAGTGAGGCTATTTAAAGATTTGAAAACAAATAAGATCTTGAAAAGAACTCTAAAATGGATAGGTAGCCAGTGAAGGGATGCCAGAGTAGGAGCTGCGTGCTCCCTCTTACAAGTATCAGTCAAGAGGCGAGCAGCAGCATTCTGGACCAGCTGGAGACACTTCTTGAAGAATTGGCTGACACCAAAATAAAGCGCATTACAGTAATCGAGACAAGATGTGACAAAGGCATGGATTACTGCTTCATTTGTAAAATCACTTCAAATGACTTCGACTGAGTGTATTTTACAAAGATTCCACGGCATATCGCTATATTTTACGTTTTAAGACTCGCGCTGAATATTCAGGAAGTCTTGTTCTCGAGTTGATGACGATGCCTTGACGTGACGACACGTCTGGAACGCCCCTGACCGAGAAAGCGACACACAATGCATTTTGGGCACTTTGTTTGGTCTGAAAACTTTGTGTTGATCCGTGTTGATGGCGAAATTAGAAGGAAAAAACATAAAAAACCTGATGGTGAATTGTTGTGTGTTGCACCAAAACTACTATTTGATACTAGTTGACACAAATTCCCAGTAAACAAATCAACCCATTTCCAACCGAGCTTGGGCGCCATTTTGTGCATTTTCACGGCGCTACATTGAAGTCCAGACACCTCAAAATGAGACGAAAGGATTTCTTTAATCAATTTCAAACATTTATGCTTTCCTCTTCAGAACTATTTGAATCATATTCATAACTGGATGAGTAAAAAGAAAGCATCTTCTCCAAATCTGAAGTCATTGTTTTGATTCTTGAGCCAGGCATGGGTCGGGACCGTCTGAAACTGAATCTTTCTGAGGTCATTTTGAAGTAGTTTTGGGACACTTTAAATCATATTTATTAGTGTTTTGCATTTGACTAAAAATATCAGCCTGCGTGTTTTGGGTATTTTAGATGCCATAAAACGTTTTTCTGATGTCAGTTTGGAAACAAAAAAATGGTGTTGGTTGTCTTTTCATTGATACGTATGCAATTCACTGCTTTCTTCTTCTTTGACCATGCTAAAAAATGCTAACAAGGTTGTGTGGATGTTGTCTAAAAGAGTGTTCATGACAACAAATGTATCCACAGTTAGAAGAGACAGCAATGAAACAAATTACATGTAAAAAAAAACATTAAATTTTAATTTGGAATGTTGGATTTTAGATTCAAATTGGTCATTAAAAGGAGTGGGTGGAAAAAGAGAAAATGGCATTTTAGAGGGGACTCTTGTTTATTTTTTATTTGTTTAATTTACTTTGAAACGGCACATTTTAGCATTTGGTATGTTGATTATTTCAGGTTGAATGGGTAGGATGAAAAAAAGGAGTCCATTTTGGAATTAAACCGTTTAACAACTATATGATGTCATGTTAACCAAAACCTAATGTCTTTTCAAATTTAGATACCAGATAAGAGCTTTGCATATTTTCGCAGGCTGCTTTGGAAAACGCATCCAGCATGGGGTGATTCTCAGGTCAATGCTGTGCATTATCCATCAAGCGTTGCTTGAATTTCTTGACCTCTGAAGATGTTTGAGATCATTTAAAAAATGAAAGTGTATGTATTTCAAAATTACACTCTAAATATAACATCCAAAATAGAATTAAGCACTGACAATAACCATTTATGTGTGCGTCATGTTAAATTACGTGTAGATTTGTGAGTGATTTTAGTGAACACGTTAGAACATCTGATAAACAATTGCCTCATGCTACTGCTGTCTGGGTTTGCCTCATTTTTACCCGTGAGTACTCATTGCGGCACGCGCAGTGGTTCTTCCCCAAAAAGGTCAAATGTCTCTCACAGATTGAAGATTTACCGAAAGCACTCTGCTAGACTTCTTTATTTGGGTTTGCTAAATTCTTCCTCTGTGGCTCCCTTCAGCCGGTGGTGTAAGATATTTATGTTAAACTCATTCACAAAATGTTTCTCAGATGTCAAATATGTAAACAAACATCCAGTCACCGGACTCGGCGCATCGTCCCGCAGCGATTGGGACACATTTCAATATTTACATTTTTCTATGTCATCGAAAATGCACCAGACATAACAAAGGGTGGGATGCAGCAGGGCTATGTCTTTGCGGTCTAAACGGAAGCAGTGTTTCTTCCTTCAAATATCTGGGGCTTTGTCATTTGGAGTCCCTCCGTGATATCAGAGGTAATTCCAGACTCAAACTGTCACTGTGCTCAGTAATAAAGGTCACTGTCATTTGCGCGTATGGAAGATATGTATTCCATCCACAATTGTGCTTTAAAAGTTTATAAACAAGGCATTGAACTTGGTTCATTATCAACAATACAGTACAATCAAAACATCCATCCATTGATTTTCCATACCGCTTTATCCTCATTAGGGTCGCGTGGGGTGCAGGAGCCTGTCCCAGCAGTCTTTAGACACTAGGTGGGGGACACCCTGAATTGGTTGGCAGCCAATCGCAGGGTAGATAGAGACAAACAACCATCCGCGCTCACGCTCACACCGAGGGACAATTTGGTGTGTTCAATCAGCCTGCCATGCATGTTTTTGGAATGTGGAAGGAAACCGGAGGACCTGGAGAAAACACACGCGCGAAGCAGCTCTAGATGAAAGAGATAAAAGCCTTCTTTCAGCAGTGGATCAGGGACGTCATGGTTGGATGTGCAGGTCTGCCACAAGCTAAGTTCTGAAAGCAAACACGAAGCCGTAGCATGCATTGACAAAAAGAGATTGTCTCACATCTCCTGTCCCACGTAAAACCGCTTCAATTCCAAGCCGTTAAACATACGCATCGGCGCTCTGCACTGATGTTCTTTTCGTCTCATCGCGGCCTCCTCAAGACATGCATCCATCCAGCCGCAGACTGTCCAACAGCACCATCTTTTCCGCTGAACAAAGCGGGGCTGTGAAAATGCTGGTGATGAAAGAGGACACAAACAATTCTCATCCAAATTTGAGAATGACTGCGTGCTGATAAAGACACCATAACCTTTTGCCACTTCATTTGATGGGACTGTTTCTCCTGCTCTGAGAAGGCAGTCAAAAATCCCGATTCATCAATCTTTATGAATCATTATATCTAGATTCTAGACTTTAGCAGTGTCTGAAATAGCGTCTGCCCGGACTCCTGGGGCATGCAACCTTTCCGTCGGGCGTACAACTTACAAAACGTCTCCGCCCGGGTGGCAGACAACTCCTTCAATAAAAAAAAGTAGTTTTTTTTCAAATCAAACGTTTGCTCCGTTTTTCGAAATCAGACTGAATTATTCCGATTTATAAATCTTCATTCGGTTTGGAAATGTTTGAATTTCGGTTCGTTCGGCAATTTGCATTCTCAGCACGGCAGCCAATCAGAAGCCTGCTTCGTGCTTCCCTCTTTCCTGAGTGTTATAAGGTCGTGCATTTACATATCATTTTCCAAAGTAGATGCACAGAATCTCAGCCCCAGAAGAAAGATTCAAAAGAGGCTAACAAAATTTAAGACGCTACAAAACGTACATTATCCCGTGACTGTAAAGTGTACTTGAGAGTTTTGAAAGGAGCTTAGAAATTGAACGCACATTGAAAGCATCGTAGAAAGAAGAATTCACGTGGCTTGTAGCAGACGACGCAACGCAAACATTGCATTGTGGAAAATGATGAAGAATGTATGGACAAACGACCAACTGGAGCATAATCATCAGCAAGGCATATTTACGATAAATAAAGCAAGGGCGCATTTGTGGTAGGGACATCCTTAATAAAAACAATCCTTAATACTTTGTAACAATGTTTTTTTTTTGCGATTAGTCGTCTTATTGTTTTTCAAGTTGTGAAAAATGGGGCAGGCAACTTTTCAGAGTTCTCTGCCCTAGTGTCCGGTAACTTTTTGTCACGAGTTTCAGAGATTGACTTCAGTACTGTACATTGTCACTCTCCCCAAAACAGAAAGTAGCATGGAAACTGAGACTTTTGCACCTCGTTAACCACTGTCTTCCCTTCAAAGTGCGTTCAAAGTCAATGCAGAAACTGCTGGCCAAGTCGTAAACTTGTTTTCCTCAATTCTTTGGACTTGAAACTGAGCAGAGGGCACAGGACACAGACTCCTTTTTAAGTTTTACATGATTTAAACATGAATTGAAATACAGTAAAGTCTCGTTATATCGATATCGGATATATCGATAGTCCCGGTTATATCGATACTATTTCTATGCACGCACGGAGAAAATTACATGCAAACAGGGTCGGATATATCGATAGTCCCGGTTATATCGATATTTTTTCGGACTCCCTTGAATATCGATATAACGAGACTTTACTGTATAGCCATTATAAGATCTATTGTGTATGCTGTGTTTAATTAGATAAATCAACAACATTCGAAAATCTCTTTTTTCATGAGGGGAAGACAGACTTACCCTCCAGACTGACGTGTGAGAGGTGGGTAGAAGATACAAAACAAAAAAAAGATTCGTAGTTGCATGAGAAGACAAAGCAATAAAGACAATTTATCTGTTAATGATGCTGTAGTTGAAAATTCTTCTCCGCGTCATTTATATTGTGTTGAATGGCTAGTTAGACGGGTTACAAACATTCACTCCATGTCTGTTCCACAAACCAATCGTAGTAGTGTTTGTTGAACGGATATTCTTAGTGTTGACCGTACACGTGTGATCGTAAATATTGAACTTTTTCAACATTTACAATTGTCAGTTACCTTTAGGTTGAAGGTTAGGCTCTGGAAACTGTGTTCTAAAGTCAACAGATGTCTGGGCCAAGCGTGAGGAGTAATAAAACTACAGCGTGTTCTGCATTCCAGATATTTTACATCCGCTGATGAAAAAACATCTCTTTTGAGTCCTGGTATTCCTGGCCTTGCTTGAGAACTGCATTCAATACAGTAGGGGTCATAGTAAAGTTGCCTTGTCCCATAAAATGCCTGTGCATCACTGGTTTGGACTGGCTGACGACTAATGTTGTGGAGTCAGTGAGCCCTCATTTTGACATGGACAGCACTCGCGCATGCTCCGCAGCCTGACTTGCCGTGGCTGGATTGATCTCTTATGGGCCTTAATAGGATAACACCACTATTTCTGAAGTCATTTTATTTGGAATGCAAGAAAAAATGTTGCAGGAAAAATATGCAGTGGCTCAGAAATTCCTCAAAAAGTCCTGAATTATGACCAAGCAGCATGACATTAGCAAATACCTCAGTTTGTGTGTGTGTGTGTGTGTGTGTGTGTGTGTGTGTGTGTGTGTGTGTGTGTGTGTGTGTGTGTGCGTGCGTGTGTGTGTGTGTGTGTGTGTGTGTGTGTGTGTGTGTGTGTGTGTGTGTGTGTGTGCGTGTGTGTGTGTGTGTGTGTGTGTGTGTGTGTGTGTGTGTGTGTGTGTGTGTGTGTGTGTGTGTGTGTGTGTGTGTGTGTGTGTGTGTGTGTGTGTGTGTGGTTTTGTGATGTCATGATAGAGATTGCAAGTTTATCTCGATAAGAATACTGTATCTATAGTGTTCCACATCAGAGCACTATTGCGCGGCGGCGACAACGATGGTCTGACTATTGACAAATGAATCAAATCAATCTTCAACAAACCCCACCTAATGGCAAAAATTGACTTGATCCATCTCAACTGAGAGATTGACTTCTTTGCGGGAGGGGCTTTGTGAAAATGACAGTCCCGAGATGAACCATTTCAGGGCCTTTAATTCAGAATCAAGCCAGCTGTAGGTTTTTTAACATCAGATTGAAATAATATTTAAAGGACAACCGACGTCACTTTTTTTGTTTCTTAACTGACATCAGAAAAACGTTTTATAGCATCTAAAATACCCAAAACACGGAGTATATTTTTATTCAAATATAAAACACTAATAAAAATGACTTAAAGTCTGCAAAATGTGCAAAAAATTGAGCTGCGAATTGGGCATTTTCAGAAAGTCCCGCCCACAGTTCGTGACGTCACGCCAAGACGTTTTGCATTGCTGCAGAAGCAAAACAATGGCTTCAGATTCGGAGAATATGTTTTCTTGTTACACATCCAGTTATGAATATGATTCACATAGTTCTGAAGAGGAAAGCATACATGTTTGCAATCGATTAAAGCATTTTTTCCGTGCCATTATGAGGCAACGTTGAGGGGAGATGTCTCAATGAAAAAGAGGCACAAAATGGCGACCTCCTGTGGCCACCTCCGTTTCCACAGAATCAGAATCAGAATAAGAATTAGAATCAGAATCAGAATCATCTTTATTGTCATGTATGTAGAACACACAAGGAATTTGTTTCCGGTAGAACACGCTGCACTAGTATCGTCGTCAAAAAAAACTGCTAAGTGCTCGTGCTGATAAATTCCTTATATAGAGCTGCTGGCAGCTTTTGGGTAAAACACGAGGTCCCCAGACCAAACAAAGTACAGCAAAATACATTGACGTGATGGAAGGACCGCTACAATGCATCTTTTTTTCGGTCAGGAGCGTTCCTTTCGTGACGTCACGCGCGGACTCGTCACCAACTCAAAAATAAGACTTCTTGAATATTCAGCGCGAGTCTTAAAACGTAAAATATAGCTATATGCGGTGTAATCTTATTAAAATACGCTTAGTAGAAGTCATTTGAAGCCATTTTACAAATTATTGACACAACTTGTCCGGAGACGTTGGTTGTCCTTTAAAGGTCCCATTCCATATATTTTGAAACAACATTTTCAACAACTTGGTTAAAAAAAGACTGAATGGTGATGATTTCTTACTAATGTTGGATATGTAAATACAGTGATACTTCATCTTACAAACTTAATTGGTTCCCAGAAAGTGTGTGTAAGGTGAAAAGTTTGCCTGCCAAACATTTATTTCCCATAAGAAACCATCAAAATTTAGAATAATCCATTCCCAGGTCCCCATAAAACATAATTTTCTACTTAACAAGCCTTAAAACTACACAAAATATACCTTATTTTCTGTCGAATAAATGTGCTTTTGTATTATGATTGAAGAAATAAACTGTACTATATTATAAAGTACTATGTACTGTATTACATTTGTGATGGTTTTACACAGGCTAGCTGCTTTTCGTTAAACCATATCAACAGATGTTTTTAACCCCTTCTATTGCCTGAGACCGTTGCTTAGACAACAAAAACACCCTTAGCCACACGTAGCAATGGTTGACTTAGCATACTGGTACTGGGTCGCTAAGTCACACAAACGCACACCTCGTTTGTGTTTTTCGATGATCTCCTTCTTCTGCTCGACCGTAATTTTCTTTTGTGTCCTCTTCGGATTAAAACTAGCCTGTGGTGGGGTCTTTTTAGATCCCATAATAGCAAACAACTTCTGCACTCAGAGAGGGGGTGTGGAAAACTAGTCCGCCAGCCACCGTGGCGCTGTGTGGTTTGGTTCGTCCGCCGAAAACTAGTTCGTAAACCAAGATTATATTCTCGCGAATTTAATGTTCGTAAGGCGAAAAGTTTGTTAGCTAAAGCGTTCGTAAGCCTAGGTATCACTGTACTTATGGCTGGTTTGTATTATTATGTATTTCATTTCAAGTATGCTGGCAAACACTTTGTCTCAGCTGCATCTGTTGTAAAAAAACAATATAAAAAAAGGTATTTCATATTATATTATTTCCCTCTAATTGAATATTGAAAACAGCTTTTCTCTGAATTGTAGTTGGCAATTTCTCAATGTCTTTGCAGGCTGTGTCGACAATTCACAAAGTGATGATGACACACACCCACTCAGTGAGCAACATGAACGCCTTGAACGTTGAGCCCCTATAAGCTTTTGAGACCGCAGAGGAAGAGTATTGTACTTCTTTACAATAAAAAAAGAAATAAAATAAAATTGGCAACAGATAGGTGCCCCATTCACTGAATGCATAAATTATGAATAAGTATAGGTATTGTTTTAAAACACAATAAATGCATACTATATTTTTATGGATTGGCGTGCCAACAAGTGCCACCAGAAAATCTATTTTTAGCATGTGAAATCCAAAATCAACTTCTAGGCAACATGAACAGCATAGCACAAAACAGTACATGTAGTCCCGACATGCTATTGAATTCCTCCCAAAATAAATTGAAGCCCTTCTTTCCTCAACTCCTCCGAAGTGTGCAAGTGATGCAAAGCCATTGAGCCATGTTTCCAGTAGCAACCACTGAGAGGGCTGGTATTTGAAAACTGAGGAGTGAATGTACAACACAACAATGCCTATATCCTCATTTTGCAAAATAATCACCACTTGCAAGCAATTGACAAACCACATCGACGTCAAACTTAACCCATTTTGCAGACTCATTTTAATCCGTGGTTTGCTTAAAATGGTGGGGAAAATTATTTGAATGGGAACTTTCAAGTGTTTGATGGTTTTAGTTTTTGACACACTTAAACCATAAATATTATTAATAGTACATATTTTGAAAGAGGTGGGTTCTTTCACCAATCGTTGCAGAGCTCGGCACTGCGAGTAATCGTTTCATGAGAAGAGACTCACTTCACAGGCACAGACAATTATCCCCCTGTGCCCAACTGTCACCGCGTCACTCATTTGCCATGCGTCACACGATGCCCCTGGTCAATATAAGGTAATTTTACTTTCATTTAGTTTTGTTGCATCTCATTATCTGGTGATAAACATTTTATATTGCAAATGTTGAAACGGCTCAGATAACAGTTGCCTGAGCAGTCCATAAAAGTATTATGATGATGGCAAATTTCGTAATGAAATAAATGGATGGATCGCACAATGTCAGGTGGGGTAATTTTATCCGCAGTCAAAAAGATATTGAGTGCGTGTTGTATGTATCGTCGATTAACTCTTTGCAAGACACCGTATGCGCATTACCTCCCATTCTCTTTCATTAGTCACTGCCTAATTATTGTTGCTCAGTCATTTGTCAAGTTGTCTGAGATATTTGTTTTCAGCAGAGTGGCAATAAAAAGTCAGGCTGTTAATGTGCCCTCCTACCACTCTAGACTATGACTCATATCAAGGCCTGACTGCAGAGAATTTTATGTGCTGTGAATACCTATCAAGGCAATCATCTGAAATGTGCGTTTCTTCACTTTGGGCTTTAATGAGTAAATCGGTGGCAATGGCGTACGTGTTTGTACCTTCGTGTGGGTAAAGTAGGTGACTTTGGAAGAAATGTGATCCAGGAAATGCATTGCTCCTTGTCAATGCACAGCATCAGAAGCGATGCAGACGCATGCTTCAAAATGGAATAAGAAAGGGATTTACTGCACGTGGATTCCCGTTTTCTTTTCAGGAGGAGACGTACAGAAATGCCTCATTCCAAAAAGTGTCTGCCTACATCATTGGAATCGAAAGTTAGATGCAGTCACATATTAGTCCTTGTTTGGCACTTGTTTACTGAGCAACATTTTGATGCTTCTCATTTTTTTCATGCTAGATTTATCGGGTGTGTTTGAGGCAGCGAGGGGCGACTCAGATCTGACCAGCTGAAATAGCGGCTGTTTGACGTCATGACTTTATTTTTAGAAGGTAAATATATGGGTGTGGAAGTGCCTTTTCGCGTTAGGATCAAAACACAAACACATCCACACCGGTGTGTGCATGCGCGTGTGTGCGTGTGTATGCGTGTGTGTGTGTGTGTGTGTGTGTGTGTGTGTGTGTGTGTGTGTGTGTGTGTGTGTGTGTGTGCGTGTGGGTGTGTGTGTGTGTGCTTCGATGTCACATGCATTTTCACACGTGTTCATGAACTAAAGCGAATTTGCTTTCACATGCTCGCTCATGAGTCAACCTTTCTTTTCAATTGCCTTACAAATGAATGGATGCTTTTACGCATTAAATCTGGGCTTGTGTCCTCTCCTTTAATTTGCGCAGGTCGAGAGCGGTAATGGGTCCATGCATCTTTGGGAACCTTTTTTTCCCCATTGCACATTGGAGAGACAGTATAGTGGTACATTTGCTTGACTGCAGTGTGTGTTCAGTTCTTCATAAAAGTATGCATCTTTGTCAACTTAAATCAACTGTATTTGCCACCGTTAATCCCAAGAGTCTGAATGTCTGCCTGTCTTTATATTAGACCAACTGTCGACCAGTCCAGGGTAAAGTCCGCCTTTTGTCCAATGTCAGCTGGGATTGGCTCAAGGTTACGCACGACCTTTGTGAGGATAAGCAGAAGAGAACATAATGGAGGGTTCATCTGTGTAAGCTCTCAGTCGTACAGGAGTGGTCCATCGATGAAAAGGTTTCTTCAGCCGTCATCTGTACTTCTTTGAAGGTGTCGGACATTTCGCTTCTTATCCAATAAACTTCGTCAGCAAATTAAAGTCTTACTGGTAGTTAAAACAACAAAATCCTTCATTAAACCGGTTTGGTGGGGTGAGGTTCAATTTAGATCGTTCATACAATAGCCTGCTTGGGCAACATAGGATTAGTAATACTGATGAGGTGATACCGGTCGAAGTGGGGCAATCAGGCCAGTCGTTAGTCAGAACGACAGGAACTATCAGTGGAGCAGCTGCAGGGAGAAGTCCTCTGCTCCCCCCAACCTGAGAGCAGGCAGACCAGATCATAGCAGAGTCAGGCACCGCCATGTCTGGACAGTAGGGATATATATAGGGCCTAAACTACCCGTAAGACTTTAGTTTGCTGACGAAGTTTCTTGGATAAGAAGCAAAACGCCCGACACCTTCAAAGAAGTACAGATGACGGCTGAAGAAACCTTTTCATCAATACACTGGTTGAAAACTTTCACGAAAACTTTGTGACCCGATTCCGTGATCTACAACTGAAAAGGCCGCAGATTACATTCCTTGTCGACCCGTTTAATGCGGAGACGGACTGTTTGAAAGCCCCGCTAGTCACAGATGAAGCTGCGGCTGAGTTAGAGATGATCAATCTTTGTGAAGAAGATCAATTGAAACCTGCTTTAAGGGAAGGGACCATTGAGTTCTGGAAACGCGTGCCAATGGAAAAATACCCCAATGTCAAAACGGCTGCGCTTAAGATACTGTCAATGTTTGGGTCAACATACGTCTGCGAGTCTGTTTTCTACCCTGAAACATGTGAAATCAAAGCATCGATCGGTTCTGACTGACACTCATGTAAAAGAATTGCTTCAAGTGGCAACAACAGAATGCAAGCCAGATTTAATGAGGATTGTCCAAGACAAAGAATGCCAGAAGTCCCACTAAGCAACATGCACACTATTGTAAATTATGATATTTTTGTTTGTGGACTTGGTTGAACTGAGTTTGTGTGTGTAAAGACAGTGTTCTGTGTTGCCTGTGGTTTTAGTATTCTAGGAGTCAATTTCCATATATTTGTTGATTTTGTATTTAAAATGTGATACTTATAATAAATCTGTCTGAGCAGAGATCTGTGTGAGGGATGATGGGGTGTTCATGTGTGCCCATGTTTATCAAAGTCAGCTTTATTATCAAATATGCTCATATGCATGACATACAGCACAGATGAAATTACTGTCCTCTCGGACACAGCGTGCAAGGCACTTATAATGACTTTAACAAACATAAACACAAAAACGCCAATTTGCCGGGAGAGAGAGGGGAGCCGCTGCGTGTTCACGCGCCGCCATCTTGATGTGGCTCTTTGCAGTAACGTAGTAAAAAATGTGGCTCTGAGTCTCTACTGGTTGGCCACCCCTGAACTAGTGGGTGATGACAATGTGAGCAATGTGACAATTTCTACACAAATAGCATGTTTTGCTTACTGTATTATGTTTTTAAATACTGTACAAGTATGTGGGGGCACGGTTGTCAGCTAGTTAGCTCGTCTGCCTCCCATTTGAATCTGGTCCTGACCTGTCTGTGTGGAATTTGCATTTTCTCTCTGTTACGTGTCGGTTTACTCCTGGTCCTCAACACACTATTTTCAGTGTACCGTATTTTCCGATGTATACTGCGCACCCAAAAGCATTTGTGCTCTCCAAAAGATGACCCTGCGCCGTTGTCATGATGCCAAAAGAAATGTTAAATAATGTGTTTTCTGGATTTTGGATGGGAGAAAGGTGTGCATTTCTCCCCATCCAAAACAGTAGAGTTGGGCGACCACTAATTGACTCTGAGAAGGTGATTGCAACCACCTGGGAATGGCCAATTGCCACTGGGACCCGATTGGCCAGAAGCTCAGGTGAAGCACCTTTAAAACCAGACTGTGCCAGTCACTTCGAGGAGGAAGAAGAGGGAGTAAGGACAGCCTGCAGAGCAGTGTTACCTGTGGTCTGCCAAAAACCGACATCTGTTGTGACTTCAAATAAAGAAAACTCACAATACCCTTCCTGCATCTGGCTGAGTGAACTTTTATCATCTTTCCACCTGGTTGCTGTTTCGCCGCATGACAGCCGTATACGCAGGCGAGCCTGATATGTCAAGTAATATTGAATCACAAACGGTCTCGCAACTACTGTCAGCAGGCACCGACTCCGTTTCCCCCTCTAGATGAAGTAGTGCGTAACCCCAGCCTCTACTGTAGCGCCTTATAATGTGGTGAGACTTATATTTGGAAAACCTTTATATCTGTATGTGTTATATTTGGAAAACTATTTTCATTCATTGAAGGTTATAGTCTGATGCACCTTATATATGGAAAAAGTTTGAAAATACACTATTCATTGGGGTGCGCCTTATATTCCGGTGCGCCTTATACACCGGAAAATATTTTGTGTTTTTTGAGTTCGGAATTGTCAATTGGTGTAATTTTATTGCTTTGCAGTGTAAGCCAAAAGTTGTCCGGAGCAAAACTCAGATATGCTGCAGTTGCCGCTGCTTCAATGAAGTGAAAAAAAAAGGATAACCAGAACCGGCAGTGCACTTCTTGGTGTTGACTGAACAAGCTAAACAGTCAAACACACAAATACAAAATGAAGTCACCCATGAGGAACAGGGAAGAGGTGCCTAAACTGAAATATGTGTTTGGGAAGGTTGGCTTAGTTACACCAGTTCCTATCCAATATATATTAGCATGCTTGATAATGGCCTTGTATTGATATTTGTAAACTACCGTGTTAAATTTATTTATAAAAACAGCTAGATAATGTTGCACTTTATTTGTGCAATGGATTGTCATTTCTGCTGAGATTGAAGATTTTCTGTCATTTGGCTTTTTGCTGTGTTTATTTTGTCTTTTTACAGTAAGGTGATGCACGAGGGAAATTGAGCATGGCCAGTCTTCTGGTTGGATTTTGTTTTTTCTCATTATCTCCATTTCTCTACTAATTTACTGGCTGTGTTTTCAAACTTTGCAAAATCTGACATTGTTTCGATGAACACATCACATCACAAAAACATGCATGGGAGGTTCATTGAACATACTCTAAAGCAGGGGTGCTCATTACGTCGATCGCGATCTACCAGTCGATCGCGGAGGTAGTACTGGTCGATCGCAGCGTGACAGTAAAAAAAACATTTGTCAGCATATCAAACGTCCCGTCACTTGATTGACATACAGGGCAACCATTCAGATGACAACTGAATTTTTACCTTTAGGTCGCCGTTCATGCGTAAACAACGGCACTAAACACAGCAAAATTTACAAGCTAGTCAGCGAATTACCTCAGATTTTAAGCCCTTGCTAAAACATATGGTGATCAAAATGAGTGAGAAACCTGGATAAAGTAAGGGGGTAAAACATATTACTTTCATACGGAATGGGAAAATGTGGAGCGGCATTTTCGGACTGTTCATGGAAAATACGACATTGTCTTCCCGCCGAAAAGCCAGCTGAGAAAGAGAACGGTGGACGAACTAAAATCCCAGTTGTCCGGACAGCAGTCATTTTTCACTCAACATACTTCAAAAGCGAAAGCCGGCAACCGAAGCATTGTTCCGGGTGAGTCACGCCATCGTTAAAAACAATAAGTCCTTCCAAGACGGAGAGATGGTAAAAGAAGCATTCGTTGAAGCAGCTGACTCCTTGTTCAGAGACTTTAAAAATAAGGCAGAGATATTATCTTCAATCAAAGCTCTGCAGCTGTCTGCGCTGTGAAGCCATGGCTGAGGATTTAACCCAGCAAATGTGTAAAGACATCGGAGATTGTGAGTGTTCTCACTGCTGAAGTCCAGGGCTCATGGACAGTTCTGTAACTTACTCACACAGGAAAAGTACCCCAACATGAGGAAATGTGCGACCTCCTTGACTGCATTATTCGGCTCCACTGATTTATGTGAGTCAGCCTTTTCCTACATGAAGATCATTAAGTCCAAATACCGTTCCACCATGAATGATGAACATTTGGAAATGTGATTGAGGCTGGCTGTCAGCAGCTACTGTACGGACGATGCATCCCTGGCTGATTCAATTCAGGCAAGTCATCAAAGTAAACTCAAGTAATTACAAAAAATGTTAATAGTTATATATTATGTTATGTCTTTGTAGTTATTATGTGTGTTGTGCAATATTGGCTTATTCAGTTATGCAAGGTACATCAACATACATTGTACATACAACGATGAGAAGGTTTTTTCAGCCGTCATCTGTACAAATTTGAGAACCAAATTAAGAACCACCACAGACGTATTGTACATACAAAAAATCTTTAAAACATTTGAAAATAATTATGTTTTGCATTTTTGTCGTGGGTGGATCATTTTGAATTGGGAGTTTTTATAAGTAGCTCGTATGGTGTAAAAGTGTGAGCACCCCTGCTCTAAAGCAATGGTGTCAAAGTCAAGGCCCAGGGCCAAATCTGGCCTGCCGCATCATTTTATTCAGCCTGCAAAAGCAAATCAAAGTTGTGAAATTCCATGATGTTTGCTAAAGTCTGAACCCAAATTTCAAATTGGCCCATTAAAACCACAACCAGTCATTATTTGTTACTTCAAATTTGAAGACGAGTTATTTATTAATTTGTTGTGTACTGTATATGTCACATCACATCACCCACATCTTCAAAAACCTTGATTGACTCCCTGTTCCCCAGCATATTGAGTTTAAACTATTCCCACACACCTATAATTCCCTTCACAATTAGGCCCCCTCCTGCCGTTCTGACCTTCTTCACCAATACACTCTTTCCCGCAACCCACGTTCCTCAAACTCAAACCTCCTTGACATCCCCGTGGCCAGACTCAGAACCTGTGGGGACCGAGCCTTCTGGATAGCCGCCCCCACTCTCTGGAACACTCTACCACAACTAATCCGCAACTGTACCGACCTTCAATCCTTCAAATCAGAGCTTAAAACTCACCTATTCCGCAAATGCCTATAATATGTTTCTTTTACCCATGCTTGCTTTTGTTCATTTAGATGTGTTTAGATGTCAATTATATATGCTTGTCTTCAGGTGTACATTTTATTATGCATTTATGATCTTGTAAAGTGTTTTTGAGTATGATGAAAAGCGCTTTTCAAATAAAATGTATTATTATTATTATTATTATTATTATTATTATTATTATTATTATTATTATTATTATATTATGTATAGTATGT
Source organism: Hippocampus bargibanti (assembly GCF_051943395.1). Taxonomy (NCBI): domain Eukaryota; kingdom Metazoa; phylum Chordata; class Actinopteri; order Syngnathiformes; family Syngnathidae; genus Hippocampus; species Hippocampus bargibanti. The sequence goes on along the minus strand of NC_142736.1, from coordinate 11,684,507 downwards.
TATGTATGTATAGTGCCACTTAGCAGTTTTTTTTTTGACAACGATACTAGTGCAGCGTGTTCTACCGGAAACAAATTCCTTGTGTGTTCTACATACTTGGCAATAAAGATGATTCTGATTCTGATTCTGATTCTGATTATTATTATTATTATTATGTAATATGTGGAGTGGATTAAACATTCTTAAGTACATTGGGTCTGCAGCAAAAAAACGAGTTTGACACCCTTGCTCTAAAGCAGGGGTCACCAAACTACGGCCCGCGGCCCATCAGCACATTTGACGCGGCCCCCTGAACAATACCAGAGATGCTATCAGATTTTTTTCCTATTTGGCCTCCAGAAAAATTAAAAAATCCTTTTACAAGTCAAAGGTCGGTTTTCAATCATTATCTGTTCCTATTTTAATCAATGTACGTTGTTTATAATCGTCATTGAACAATACAAACACGCCTGCTCACAATAGAACGCTAAAGGAGTCGGTCACAATGCGACGCGACACAAGAAAGTGACGTATGAGGAAGTGGAGGGGAGTCCGGTGGTACATTTAGTGTGCTCAGTTTGGCGCTCTATTTGGTCCCAGACCCGTTTTCTCTTGTAAACCTTCCTGTCAAAGAGAGAACGGAATAATGGCAAAAAGGTTAGGTAAGAGAAAAATCTATTTAGAATGCAGGCTATATAACCTGCAGTGGACAAACGATTATTTTTATGTTTAATGCAAATAAAAGTTTGTCTCATCTGTCAACAGGCGGTGGCGGTATTCAAAGAAAACAATCTTGAATCCCGTCACAAAGACAAGTATGATAGCTTGCAAGGCCAAATACGAGAAGACAAACTCTCAAAGAAAAAAGTGGACTACTATCTCAGCAGAATACATTTGTACGCAAAGCTCAGCTGAAGAAGGCATCTGTTCGGGCCAGTTTTCGGTTTGCTCAACGGCAGCGGAAAGCCTTTCACGGACGGAGAGTTTGTTAAGAGATGTATGGATGCTGTCGCAGAGGAGTTGTGTCCTGAGAAGAAAGATGCATATAATGCCGTAGGTCTGTCGGCGAGTACAATCACCAGACACGGTGAAGAAATTGGCATTAATGTATATGCCCAGCTGCAGCAGAAGACGAAAGAATTTGACTTTTTTCATTAGCACTGGATGAGAGCACGGACGTGCAAGACACAGTGCAACTGCTCATTTTTATTTGTGGAGTTAGCGCAAACTTTGAAATATGCGAGGAGCTGGCAGCCCTCCGAAGTCTCAAAGGAACTACAACGGGATAGGATATTTTTGACCAAGTGTACCAAACCATGGAGAAGTTGTAACCTGAGTTACAGAACTGTGATGGTCTGAAAGACGTATTCAAGCCAAACAGTCTCATTGACTTCTATGCCACCCTCCCAAACGACTTCTCAACTTCTCACCAGCCAGATGCAGACCCACAGTTCACACTGATGAACATACATAGGTAAACTCACTTTTCTGACTTGAATGAGTCATTCTGAGCATAAACAAATATAATCATAAAAAAATCTACTGGGATAAAATCCATCTTTACAGCCATACTGGTAGTGAAATGTATTGTGCTGTGTAGGTACTGTATCACTTAGTTCACTTTCTCAACCTGCTTCCTTTGTGGTTTTCACAGGGAAGTTGATGAGACAGAGCTGCAAACAGCGGTGTCTACAAGCCTATTGGAACCTACAAAAGGATTATAAGGAAGGAACACACAAATTTTAAGAGACTGCTCATATGTGTCAGAGAGATTCTGCTCTGACAACTGAGCTGAACTTTTATCTGTTAAGATTGTGCATAGCACAACAGAAGGTTAATGTTCCATGGCTTTTTTCTATGAAGAACACAGAGAGAGTTATTTAGTTATTATTTATTTCATAAATAGTGTTATTTATTTCCTGTTCCTGACTTTTTTTCTGTAAAGAACCTGGAAAGGGTTATTTGGTTATGTGTGGCTTTCTGGAAAACTGCCCCCGGCCCCCCATTGTAGAAGGGAAAAGTTATGTGGCCCTCACAGGAAAAAAGTTTGGGGACCCCTGCTCTAAAGTGTCCTGGGATTGTGAATGCAAATTGTTGTTTGTCTCTGAGTGCCCTTCGATTGGTTGCCAAACACTTTAGGTTGTACCCTGACAACTGTCCCGTCATCTTCGTGAAATCATGGGCGATTTGCAATTCACTGAATTTTGTGAATATGACCTAAAATGGCGATTTCACACGACATTTACTGGTAATATTTGTTTTACATTGGATCTTGTCTGAGGGAAGATTGCAACTCAACATTACCACAACCTAAAACTACTTGATCGATCCACAGTGGTCTGATGAATCAGTCTCAGGGGTTTGACCACATGACTTGACATGTCAATTCTTCTTCTTTTCCTTTCGGCTTTTCCCTTCAGGGGTCGCCACAGCGTATCAATGTCCTCCATCTATCCCGGTTTTGTGCATCCTCTTCTCTCACACCAGCTACCTTCATGGCCTCCTTGACCACATCCATAAACCTCCTCTTGGGTCTTCCTCTCAGTCTCCTGCCTAACAGTTCAAGGCTCAGCATCCTTCTCCCGATATAGTCACTCTCTCTCCTCTGGACATGTCCAAACCATTTCAGTCTGGCCTCTCTGACTTTGTCTCCAAAGCCTCTAATATGAGTTTCTTTTCCTCAGTGGCACTGTCTCCAGTCCAAACATCATGGCTGGTCTCACCACTGTTTTATCCACTTTTCCTTTCATCCTAGCTGAAACCCTTCTATCACACATCACACCTGAATTTCTTCTCCAGCCGCTCCAGCCTGCCTGGACACGCTTCTTCACCTCTTTTCCACAATCTCCATTGCTCTGGACAGTTGAGCCCAAGTACTTAAAATCCTCCACCTTCTTTATCTCTTCCCCTGTAGCATCACTCTTGCACTTGGATCCTTCTCATTCACACACATATATTCCGTCTTGCTGCGACTGATCTTCATTCCTCTCCTCTTCCAGGGCATTCCTCCAACTCTCTAGTTTCTCCCTCACCTGTTCCCTGTTCTCGTACCAGATCACAATGTAATCTGCAAACATCACACTCCAAGGAGATTCTTGTCGAACATCGTCTGTCAGCCTGTCCATGACCATAGCGAATAAGAAGGGGCTGACCCCTGGTGGAGTCCCACCTCCACCTTGAATTCCTCAGTCACACCGACAGCACACCTCACAACTGTCTTACAGTCATGATACATGCCTTGCACCACTCTGACATACTTTTCTATCACTCCGGACTTCCTCATGCTACCACAGCTCTTCTCTGGGCACCCTGTCGTACGCTTTCTCCAGATCTACAAAGACACAATGCAATTCCTTCTGACCTTCTCTGTACTTCTCAGCATTGTTAAAGCAAACACTACATCTGTCGTACTCTTTTTTAGTTAGCTTCAACTACTCTTTAGCGAGCTCTAACTACTCTTTCCCAGAGTTTCATTGTATGGCTCATCAACTTTATTCCTCTGTAGTTAGTACAACTCTGCACATCTCCTTTGTTCTTAAAAATGGGCACGAGTACACTTCGTCTCCATTCTTCAGGCATCTGTTCACCATCTAAGATCTTGTTGAATAACCCAGTCAAGAACACCACCGCCATCTCTCCAAGACACTTCCATACCTCGATACCCACCCTTCATCCTCTTCAGCGCCTTCCCCACTTCATCCTTGCTAATGTTTGCTACGTCTTGGTCCACAACAGTCACATCTTCTACTCTTTGTTCCTTCTCATTTTCCTCATTCATCAATTCTTCAAAGTACTCTTTCCATCTTGCCATCACACTACTGGCACCTTTTAATATATTGCCATCTCTATCCTTAATCACCCGAACCTGCTGCAGGTCCTTACCATCTTTGTCTGTCTGTCTCGCCAGCCTGTAAAGATCAGTCTCGCCTTCCTTGCTGTCCAGCCGAGCATACAAGTCATCATAGGCCTCTTGTTTGGCCTTTGCCACCTTTACTTTAACCGTGCGCTGCATCTCCTTGTACTGCTGTCTACTCTCGTCCGTCCTCTCAGTGTCCCACTTCTTCTTTGCTAACCTCTTTCTCTGTATACACTCCTGCACCTCCCCATTCCACCACCAAGTCTCCTTATCTACCTTATTCACCCTACATCAAGTACTTTCCGAGCTGTCTTTCTGATTACATTCGCTGTAGTTTGCCAGTCATCTGGAAGGACCTCTTGCCCACCCAGTGCTTGTCTTAAGTCCTTCCTAAAAGCCATGCAACACTCTTCCCTTTTCAACTTCCACCATTTTGTCCTCACTTCAGCCTTTGGTTTCTTCATCTTCCTCACTGCCAGCATCATCCTACACACCACCAACCTATGCTGTCTGGCTACACTCTCACCAACCACTACTTTGCATTCACTGATTTCCTTTAGATGGCGCAATGACACAAAATGTAGTCTACCTGTGTACTTCTGCCTCCACTTTTATAGCTCACCCTATGTTCCTGTCTCTTCTGAAAGAAAGTATTCACAATAGCCATTTCCATTCCAAAGTCAACCACGATCTGACTTAATACGACTTGACATGTCAATTACCAGTAGTTATAACACTAGCTGGTTCATTTTGTGCACAATAATTAACATAAATATCAATATATATTAATTGTCTTGACTCTTTCCGTATTAATCAGAATCAGAAAACCTTTATTCAGGGTGTCCCCCGCCTCGTGCCCGAAGACAGCTGAGATAGGCTCCAGCAACCCCCGCGACCCTAATGAGGAATAAGCGGGACGGAAAATGAGATGAGATGAGATGAGATGAGAGAAAACCTTTATTTGTCCACAATGGGGAAATTTGCCATAATAATTGTGTTTATTAAAAACATCACTTGGTTTTTCAATAATAAAGAGTTTGATACAAGTTTGAGAACTGCTATATGATGGTAAATACTGTACATACTGTACAATACATTTAGTGCACTGTATGTGCTGTGACAATACCACACAACTTTTCAGTCAGTAGGGTGAGAAAACACCACATCCCACACACATTCTCAGGGTTCTTGCTTTCTCTCTCTTTGCCTCTCTCTCTCTCTCTCTCTCTCTCTCTCTCTCTCTCTCTCTCTCTCTCTCTCTCTCTCTCTCTCTCTCTCTCTCTCTCTCTCTCTCTCTCTCCCTCACTTTCTCTCTCTCTCTTCTCTCTCTCTGTTTCTCTCTCTTGCTCTCTCTCTCTCTCTTTCTCTCTCTCTCATCCCACACTCATTCTCAGGGTTCTTGCTTTCTCTCTCTTTGCCTCTCTCTCCCTCTCTTTCTTTCTTGTCTCTCTCTCTCTCTCTCTCTCTCTCTCTCTCTCTCTCTCTCTCTCTCTCTCTCTCTCTCTCTCTCTCTCTCTCTCTCTCTCTCTCTCTCTCTCTCTCTCTCTCTCTCTCTCTCTCTCTCTCTCTCTCTCTCTCTCTCTCTCTCTCTCTCTCTCTCTCTCTCTCTCTCTCTCTCTCTCTCTCTCTCTCTCTCTCTCTGTCGCTCTCTCTCTCTGTCTGTCTCCTAACTTTGCTTCCCCCAACTGCCGGCAATACCATGAGTCAGATAATAATAATAATAATAATAATAATAATAATAATAATAATAATAATAATAATAATAATAATAATAATAATAATAATACATGTAATTTCTAAGATAATGGCACATTCAAACTAAAGGCCTGCCGGCCAGCCTCACTCACTGTCGAAGATATGTTCTCGGTTGTTTTACTTGCCAGATGTCAAAATGTCTTGTAGTTTTAAAGTATGTTATATGGAATAAAGAACATTCAAAGGTCTCAGTTTATTATTAGCACAAGACAAGATTTTTGTGAAAAAATATGGACCTGAAAATATGTCCACAGATTTCATTACAATTTCCAAAAGGTCAAGTGAATTATGTGCATTGGGTATTTTAAAATGCCACTTTATATCAGTGGTCAATTTGTTATTATTATTTTTTAGACAAATAATTCATAAGAACATTCCCAGCTATTGAAGACATACTCTTCATTTAAACTAATATGCATGATTTTTTGGAATATGGGAACGATACATGAAGGAGTCGAGAATCCACCCGTGAACCAAAGATTTGTGAGGCATTCACACAACCATGCATGGACTCAGGAACATCTATTAATTACGACAAATGGAGTTCCTTTCAATTCCGTTTTGAAAATACAGTAAAACTACATCTAAGATAGACCAAAGTGACTGAAGAGATTTCAGTTAAATACAGAGGCTAACAGAAAAGGCGGGACAGAAAACACAGCTCATATCTGACGTTACCATTTCGTTATCTGTCATTGATTTTTAATTGCACCCCTCCACAATTGCCATGGATATGAATTTAGAATTAGTGAATTAAACATGAACAAGGTCTTGTGATAGATATGAAAATATCATCCATAGACACTTCACAGAGAAATTGGATGATTTGCAAAAGTGTCAATCACAGTGTTGCATTTGCGTTTATTGCTTTCAGTGTAGGTTTAGATTGGCCTCCATGTTGTCATGACTAATCCTCTCCAAAAAAATGAAATTGTCACCACTCCACTTGGCCGCAGACATGAAGATGCAATTGGATGCAGCCCCATAAAATTTGAACAACAGAAAGGTGCTGCCTCGCCTCAATACCTTTTTTGCTGCAAACAAACAAACATTAAAGTAGTATGCCTTCTTGCCTTCTATCAAATACTGCAGAGAGGACGCTGACAGATATTTGGAAGGCACAAGAGTACTGTGTGTGTTTGTATTTGGAAGTGATTCAGAGGTGACACTGAAAAAAAGCTCACTACCAGATCCTGACTATAATAATAACGCTTGTAAGAATATCACAAGCAGCCATGGGAGTTACAAGGGGCAAAGGACAGGAGCTTTGTGGAAAAGCTTTGGTCAGACGCTGTCCAAAAGGGAACATAGAGGACATGCTTGGCAAGTTAATGAATTCAAATGTTACAAATTTAGTGAAAGCAGTCATGGGGCAGAGTTCGTGCCTTGACATCAATTTCTCAGATTTTTTTTTTAGGTTACATTTTCACCACATATCTTGGATAGACAGATAGACAGATAGTTGCGATTGTGCTGATAAACTGTTTGTTTTTGTGGTCAGGCTGTGAAAACTGCTCACATTTTGATGATTTTCACTTCATAAAGAAAATATATGAAAGGAAATGTTTTTTTTTTTATATGAGCTGTTTGGTCCCGAAGCCATCCATGTTGGAATGTCGCGTTGTGTGGTGGTGGAGGACCCCAAGTAGAAGGCAGGAGGGAGGAGCGTGGGTGAAGTTGGCAAAATGTGTTAACAAAATACTGAGGAAAGTAAATCCAAAATAAAGTCCTGAAAACAGGAGTCAAAAGCAGCAAACAAAAACCAGGACAAAAACAGAAAGAATGACAATAACAAACAATGACTCGACACAGAGTGGTCGTGCCGGGAATCCTTTCCACAGACAACAGATAACTCATGACACAATGACCAACAGGTGTTCAGCTGCAGGCGGAGCACTACAGAGCCTCTTGTTGGTCATAAACAGAACAATAAACAGAACTCCTCGCCAGGGGACAAGAACGAAAGGCAACCCTTGGGCTGGGCTTGGCCTGACATGAATGGACCTCGGTACGTGTAGCAGTTTCAGTATATTGGGTTCTTGTTATCTAGCGGAGGAGCACGAGACCGACATAGTCTGAGACCGATGCAGTGTCTACTGTGATAATGACTTTGTATCAGTCGGTCATGGTGAAGGATCTGAGCCAAAGGAGAACATCAGCTGAAAAAGGCAGGCCACAACAACATCCGTGACACTCTGATGAAGGCGGAGTTTTATTGTGGATCACCTATGGTCGCAACCTATGGGTCATGATGAAAGAACAAGATCCCAAATACCAGGGGCCGTAATGAGTTTCCGGGCTCTAGTGTAGAACGTCACTCATATGGGAGCCACTTCGAATCAAGAAGCTTCTCCGCCACGTTGAGAGGAGCCAGATGAGACGGGTAAGGCATCTCACCTGGTGATATGTTCCAGGGAGACACTGTTACCTTGGAATTCCTCAGGATCCCTCGCGAAGAGCTGGAAGAAATACCTCTTGAGAGGGAAATCTGGGCTTCCCTGTTAAAGCCGTTGAACTCGCGACCTGACCCTGGATAAGCGGTAGAAAATGGATTTATGGATCAATATTTTTTGTGTTGTTTTTTTTGTATCATTTTAATGTGATCGTTTTCTTGAAAAATACCATTTGTTCTGTAAATTGAACAAAAATCAGTTGTGGCAGCCTATCAAATCATTACACCTGACTCCTTTATCAAATGATTTTCTACACTTCTCAACTAAGAAAAGAACGAATCAGTTCATGAAGTAATGCCATTCTTTATTCACTCAAATGTTATGTTTTCATTTCAGCAAGTCATTTCTGAGTACGTCAATAAAACTCTAGTCCCGTAGTGCTCTGTTTGTCAAACTGAAACACAAATTTTAATTAGTGGGGTGCATGTGCACCTCTTGCGTACACCCATGTGATGAAGTGAGATGCTTGGATGATTGATGACAGAGGTTGAATGCTAAATTCCGCCTTGTATAAATGCAAAAAAAAATACCTTTGTATTATATCCATGACTGTATCCTAAATAACCAAGAGCATATAAATACAGAAATGGCTAAATGATCTCGCACACACAACCCCGGCATGTTTTGCATCTTAATTGTCTGAACGTTTGAAGTCCTCTTAACCCGCCGCCACCACCAATCCCTCTTGTCAGACGCCCCCATGGTCACCCTCCTCTTCTCCACTGATACTGACGCCCAGCCCAAGCATGAATGGGACTACAACACACTAAAGGTGGCTTGAAGACAAACGTTATCAGATGGAATGTTAGCCAATTTGAATGTTATTGCAAAAAAAGCATTGCTCCACTGCCCACGAGGGGCTACTCTGTGCCAAGCCGTCACAGGGCTGTTACTCCATATCTCAAAAGCAGTGTCGTGTGTGTGTGTGTGTGTGTGTGTGTGTGTGTGTGTGTGTGTGTGTGTGTGTGTGCGTGTGCGTGCGTGTGCGTGTGCGTGTGCGTGTGCGTGTGTGTGTGTGTGTGTGTGCATGAGATTATGCACATACATCAACACAATGTTGTAAATATATGAAATACAATGAACGTAACGTGACACGAGCTCCAAACACCAAACACTGTCAGAGAGGTATTTTGGGGTGTGACCTGCTGCATCATACTGGATAAAAGTGTCTAATACAGTAACTCTCCCGAGTAAACAAAATATCACAAACACCATTCAATACAATAAACTTTATTTTTGCAACAATGCAAAACTTAAGTGTTTAAACAGTTTTTTCACTGAAAAACTGCATTGATGATTTTGAAGATAATTAATACAGATGATAATACAGATGATGAATGCAGATGATTAATGCATGGCCATCAGTATGAAACAGTTCATGAATGTAGTAACTGCAGATTCGTAGTATTTTCATCCTGTACTCATTAAGCTTCACCTGCTGGCAAAAAGAAACATGGTTGCTGAATGACTGTGGGCTTGTTTTATGTTTGGCTGGTGTGCACGAGGATACCTGGTTACATGAAAGAAAACGTTCCTCATGATTAGCTATAACCCATCCCAACCTAGCCCAAAGAAGGCGGTGAGAGAGAACGACGGACATACATGCTTTTCTTTGACTGGTGTATGCCATGGATGTGAAGAGATCCTCTTGAGGAGGCGGAGGGACGAAGCGAGGCAGAGGCACATTGAGGCAGATGCAGAGAAATGTGAGAGGGTGTCAGTGAGACTGGTGATGACGCGCTCGTGGCTGCGGAGAACTGGCGAGGCCGCGGCCCTGGCTCTGACTCACCTCATCCCCACGGGGCCTCCTGCTTGACGTCACTCGGAGCTGCACTGTGGCATTTCTTTGCTTCAACTTCTTCTTTGTGAGCAGCAGCCACACTTGAGCATGTCTCACATCTATCTATCTATCTATCTATCTATCTATCTATCTATCTATCTATCTATCTATCTATCTATCTATCTATCTATCTATCTATCTATCTATCTATCTATCTATCTATCTATCTATCTATCTATCTATCTATCTGTCATCATCCGTCCGTCCATCTATGATTCCACCCACCCAAATCCATCCATCCATCCATCCATCCATCCATCCATCTATCCATCATTTCACTGAAAAAAATCCATCCATCCATCATTCCACCCCCATTAATCCATCCGTCATTACACCCACCCATCCACCTAAATTCATCCATCCATAATTTCACCCCAAAAAATCCAACCATCCATCCACCCAACATTCCACCCACCCACCTATATCCATCCATCATTCCACACACCCAACGAAATCCATCCATCCAACATTCCACCCACCCACCCAAATCCATTCATCATTCCACACACCCACCGAAATCCATCCATCATTCCACCCAAAAAATCCATCCATCCATCATCCTTGCACTAACCCACCCAAATCCATCCACCATTCCACCCACCCAGCAAAATCCATCCATCCATCCATTCATCCATCCATCCATCCATCCATCCATCCATCCATCCATCCATCCATCCATCCATCCGTCACGATTTGTAAGGTGGTGATGGTGGTGGATACCAAAAAAAGCAGGCAGGAGAGAGGAGCAACGTGTATTTGACAAATTGTATTAAAATAAAGTCAGCAGGAACAAGATCTAAAACATCAAAGTCATTACAACAGAAAAGTCCAAAGTCTCAAACAAAACCATGAGTAAAACATGACAAGGTGAATCAAACCTGACAGGATGAAGCATATAATGACCCGACACCGAATGGTCATTCTGGTGGAACTTTTAGCTGCCACTGCTCAAAACGACCAAGACATGTGCAGCTGCAGGCGGGGCCGACAGTGCCACCCGTTGGTCGCCAACCTGAACGTGACAGTACCCCTCCGTGAAGGGACCCACGCCCCTAAATCCATCCATCCAGCATTCATCATCAGAAATCTATCCATCATTTAACCCACCCACCTAAATGCATCCATCCATCCATCCATCCATCGATCATTCATATATGATTGCTCTCATGCAAATGAATGATTCATCACACATCAACTAACAACAAAAATAAAACAATCATCAATCTTTTCCCAGTGTCAAGAGAAAATGGAAAACGTTACAACTTCATTCAGTAGAATGAATCCAAATTCTCTTATTGTTGTCTATTAGAAATGTGATCCATAAAATGAATGCAAAGGAAATAGACATTCATTTCCAATATTGCAGTAGTGTTCCGGGAAAATCTGTGGCCGCTAATGTATTTTTTCTCTCCCTGTGATAATTGGGTTAGTTGTTAGTGTGTGACTCTTTCCTCTGAGTCACCTGAATGGATGACAGTTCATTACATGTGAAACATTTACCTGCACACTGAAAAAACATAGAAGTCAAACATGACCCAGGGGGTGCTGTGCTGTATATGGCTCTATATGCTTTTATTCTCTGTAAATTGGCAGATCAAGAGACATTGCACAAGGACGCATGCCCAAGGGTCGTACATGAGGGTGCAGCTGCCTGCGGCATGACGTGTTCTGCTCCTTCCTCATGGAGGTACATTAGCTGGTAAAATACGACAGTTCGTGCAACAACTCAAAAGGAACAGGAATACTATGGTAAATTCATTCATTCATATGCATGCCGTGAAATATTTTGCACAGATCATGAGAGTCGTACACTTTCTAGATGAATGCAAACCTAACCAAAGGACAAAACAATGCTGTTACTGCTTCACTACGGCTGCGAGTGAGCTCAGGTTGATGCCATCTCCTCGGGCAAGGGCTGGGATAGACCCCAGATTGGTCGCCAGTCAGTGACAAGATATGTACAAGCAACTGTTATACCCCGTTATACCCCTCCCGTGACTGCACGTCACAATCCAGTCAAAATTCTCAACATTTAAATGCAAAAAACTACTGTCGTTTACTTCTTTCCTGTAATATTTTAGCACCAGCACAACCTGTTGCTTGTCAGTGAATCTTACAAGAACGATGGAAACGAACATGAGGTGGAATGCGAACTGAAGCTATCATGTTTTCTGTCACGATAGTTTTGCATTTCTGAAGCATGTGCTTGCACAAAACTTTGTGAAATTTTGGCCTGCTTTCTAAATGTTGCTACTCAAGCACAAATTACCTGGATATAAATTTACAGTGTGATCAAGTAAACTAGAAGTGCAGTAAGAACACTGTAAAAGGCTTTTTGATGTTTTTGGTGTGTAAGATGCATTTGCACATAACTACGGTTTGCCATCTGATAAAGATATTATTTTTTTAATTTGCAGATTTACTGGGTGTCATTTATACCTGAAAAAACAAGGTGGGCGTTTTGTGGCATTTTCTGCTCGTCATTTCATTGCAGAGCAATACACAATGTCTAGATAAATAATCAGTGTAGTATGTGCAAAACTGAATAATTTACCTTAAATTTCAAAATGAAATACAGAATAATTTCACAATGTTTGCAAAGCAGAATTTGGAAGTAAAACAAAATGAGATGAAAACGATATATACATGGTATACAATGGTCTGATAATCAGAATAATCATCTGTCAGAGACAAAATAAAATGAAGAGGTAACAGATGAAATTGTAGGAGGAGAGGATGCGAAATGATGACTGGCCAAACAACAAGAAATACAATAAAGATCTAGAATGTATATAGCGCCCTTCAAATCGTACCAACAGTTGCTTGGCAACCACTTGTGTGCTTGTTTGCTCTAAACTATGTCCTTGATATACGTGGGTTGTCAAGATTGCAAAATATTAAAAATAATTGATAAATTATAGAGAGAGGATTAAACGCTCATGTATGATGGTGAAACCACCTATAACGGGGGTCAGCAACATGCGGCTCTCGAGCCTCTTGAACCAGTGGATTACATCGATCTCATCCCATTACATTTTTTGAGAAAATTGCATTTTCTGTGTAGCTCTCTCTCTCTTGCTTCTATTTATAATTTTATTTTATTTATTGTATTCTATTTGTGATTGCATTTGATTTATTTTGACTGTAAAGTGTCCTTGAGTGTTTTGAAAGGCGCTTAAAATGTAATGTATTATTATTATTATTATTATTATTATTATTATTATTATTATTATTAATGTACCCTAGTGGCTGCCCAGAGCTTTTTAAAAAAATGTTAGAAAATGGAAAAAAAAATTGTTGTTTTGACATGGTTGACATGAAGAAAAACATTCTTAACATTTTCCAATGCGTAAAAATGTGTCAAATAAATATTAAATGTCCACATTTCATCAATGAATATTTGCATCACAGCCTGCAACACACGTTTCTATAAGCGAGGTGGGATGTCAGTCAGGGAGTTGTTACGGAAAAAAACAACAGCTCCCTATCCAATTCAACGAGTGTACTTGCTAATGGGATTCTGGATGGCCACGAGAAGCAATACAGTGATACCTCGGCTTTAGGTAACGAACTTTTCGCCTTACGAACATTAAATTCGCGAGAATATTATCTTGGCAGATGAGCTAGTTTTCAGGAAACACACGGAGCGCCACAATGGCTGGCGGACTACTTTTCGGCAGGAAAACACGCAACCACACGGCAAAACAGCGCCACCGTGGCTGCCGACTGCTTTTCCACACCCACTTTCTTTGAGTGCACTCAGTGAAAACGTGTTGGATACGTTTGCTTTTTTGGGACCGAAAAAGACCCCACCACAGGCTGGGGTTAAGCCGAAGAAGACAAAAAAGAAAATTAGGGTCGAGCAGAAGAAGGAAGTCATCAAAAAACACAAGCTAGGTGTGCGTTTGTGTGACTGTTGTGTCCCAGTACCAGTGCGCTGTCGCGGTTTGCGAGGTGGTGATGGCGGGTTCGGATCCCAAAAAGCAGGCAGGAGGGAGCAGGAGGTTGTTTGACAAATTGTATTAAAATAAAGTCATCAGGAACAAAATGTAAAACATCAAAATGATCTGAATGGAAAAAATACAAAGTAGCAAAAGAAGACCAAAAGTAAAAGCCCGCCAAGGTTAAACAAACACGTACACGATGCATGCCGCAACCAAGCAGCAAACAAACAATGAATCGGCACCGGATGGTCGTGCCGGGTGTTCTTTTAAATGTCAATGATTAAACGACCAACACCTGCGAGGCTGCAGGCAGGGCTGACGTCGCTACCCGCTGGTCGCCAATCTGATCGGGACGACCAGCACCTGTGAGGTGTAGGCGGGGGCGACAGCGCCCCCCGTTGGTCGTCAACCAGATCATGACAGTACCCCCCCTTCAAGGGGCTGCTTCCAGAAGTCCCAACAGTCTCCCAGAGGTCCACTCGCCAGGGAACGGTCGGTGGAGAGGGCAACCGCTGCCTCTCCAGCACACGACGGGCGGCAGCCTGATGGGAACGGGACTCGGCCTGGGGTGGACGAAGACGCGGCACGGATCGTCGTGGGCGTGAGTGCGATCCCTCTCGCACGTTCACGCGACGGCGCATGGCTCTGCGTGGACGTCGAACTGCCAGGCGCAGAATGGCACCCCGTACGGCCGTATGGGACCAGGTCTCGGCCGGACGCCGACGTGGGCGTGAACTGCCCGACTCCAGGGTGACCCTGCGTGACTGGCATTGCACGCCCACGCCAGCCACGCTGTCGTCGTGCATGACGAATTGAGTCTCATCCACGACGAGCCGTGCAACGTCCGCGTCAATGTCAGTCCGAGACCCCACTCACCGCTGGATCCCGGAGCGGCTCTGGACTGGTCTCGTTCCCCCGGAGCTCCAGACATATTTGTTTTTTGTTTATTTTTGTCTCATTGGGCTCTTTCAAAATTTTGAGTTGACGACCGTTGACCTATACATTTAAAAAATTGACTGAGTTAAAACAGAAACGTTGGGCATTGTGTTGAAGAAAAAGCAACAGACTGTGTTTGTGTCTGTGTGGAGGGTTTCTTTGGAAAAAAATCAGCCATTTGACTTGATCCATTGGCCTAATTGTGATGTGAATTTGTTGCATTGGAGAAAAACTTTGTCATATGAGAGAAGTACTTACAGGGGTCAGCCTCAGGCTATAATTCTAACTGCAGGGTGACTGTAGAGTATGATGGCAGCTTCATTTCAGTCTCGAGAATGATTCCTGCACATGAGCCGGAAGAACGGCCGCTGTGAATATTGCAGGTTTGCACTGAAACCGGCTATTTTCCCTGTAGTGGACTAATGGCTTTGAGTGGGGAGGGGATGATAGTGGTGGTTATATGATTGTCCTGCCACTATCCAATATATTGCCTCATTGGTGCTGAATACAGAGTGCATTGTATAAAGGTCTAGCTATTTTCCCTCTCACAACCCGATATGACGCTACTCTTTTGTCCTTATAACATCAGTTTCTTTCCCATTATCTGTATTGGATAACTCAGTTGGTAAGATATCCTGCAGGAATAATAAGGTGGCCAAAGGAAGAGATTCAGAAAATGGATGTTAAGACCTAAAAGTTCCTAACTATGCATGGAAGGTTCCATCACAATTTCAACACCCAAAATTGTATGCATGCCATAAGAAAGATGGTTGGGGATTTGTGACTATGAGAGCCGATATTGTTTGGAAATATGTTTTTTTTCTCAGATCAATGTTCATGATTCAGTCTTGAGCGTTCCGAACGCCCGTAATATAAAGCAAAACATTGGATGATTTGGTTTAAAGGTCAGTGTTAGAAATTTTGCTGGTTAATTGCTTTTTGTTCATCTTCTCCTCACGGTTGCTTCCTGATATATGTGCTTTTGAGAAAGGCCTGGGCGAGACCAACAGGCCCGTGCAGCACCACATTGATTTGGTACTCCAGAGACTCCACCCTCGCAAACGTGTGCGACTAATGAAACACACCCAAACGATTTCATGGTATCAAGTATGAAACCCTCCTTATAGTTTTCATACTTGGACTCATTTAGTGAGAGCAAATTTGGACCTTCACTTTTAGCAACAAAATAACACGGCTGAAATTAGTGGGAATCCCTATTGGCGTGAACGTTGGATTTGCCAAGATTGGTTATGTAAGCAGACAGAAAAAAACAGTGCTTAAAGCCAAAGTGGCTTTGACAAGGCATGCAAGCTAATGTATTGTCTCCTTCGGCCTCAGAAATTTTTGGAGGAGAGCTGCCATCTGGTCCCATACAGTCAAAGACACTGACCATCAACTTTATCCCACACTCAGCACATAATGGCAGCTGACGTGTGGTTGTTCTTGGTGTAGGAATTAATCAAGTACTATATGTTTTTGAATCACTCAAAATGAGTGATGAAGTTAAAGTCACCCTCAGTGAATGCAACGTTAGGCAAAGAGGAAACATTGGAGGATGGTATCATTTAATTTGTGCATCTTCTTTCCCATGAGATCTCAGTGGCGGAAAAATTATTTCAATTGATTTGACCTCAGCGATTTTTCCTTGAGAACATTTGCAGTGGACTAGGAGAAAGAAGTGAAGATGTTCGAGCCTTTCTGTGTCAGCCTGTTCTCTAACACTGAAATTCATACAATCTTCAAATTGTCAAGAAGAAGCCACAGACTCTTCTCCTCACACATAAAGTTAATGGTCACAGTTCCCTGACTCACTACTCTTTGTCAGAAATTGCCAAATAACAAAAATCTGCTGGTGTAAATCAATCTTCATTTCTGGAGGGGAAGATTGATTGTTTCACTGCTTTAGGTTACAGCAGTCTTCTTGGATTTTCTCTGACTTGTTGAAGTATTTGGTCATCTTGCCCAATTCGTCTCACAATGTCATTTCTTCTGCGTTTGGTTGGCAACCAGTCCTGGGTCTCGCTCAAAGTCAACTCAGAGAGGCTCCGGTTCACCCGAATGAGGACAGGTCGTATATAAAAAGGATAGATGGACTGGACTTATCTCAGTGGTTGACCTTGTAGAGACATTTTCAATAGGAGCTAAAGAGTATCTTATGTCGGGCTCATTTGTTAGCATACGCTCACCTGTCACGAATCATGTCCGATGTCTATCAAACATTGCAGTTCAACAATAATAACAATCAGTTTGGATTGATTAAAGCAGACACCTGCGGTGTTTCTGTCAGTGTTGTTACAATGTTACTCACAATTATTTTCAAGACATGCTGTCATCATAGTTACGGTAGTCCATTTTGTATCCAGCACATCCCGCTGCAAACAGAGCCCGGAACAGGACTAGTGGTCTCAAGTTGTTACAAGTGGTTCCAGCAGAAAGAGGGATGAAATTCACTTTGGTCACATTTTCTACTGCTGTTCGCGTTTGTGGCGACAAATTAACTTCTATTTCGCAGCAGTTGGAGAACTCAGGAGAATAAAAGGTTTCAAGGGTGCCTTTGTTTTGCATGACGTTCAGTGG
The DNA here is from genome assembly GCF_051943395.1 of Hippocampus bargibanti. Taxonomy (NCBI): domain Eukaryota; kingdom Metazoa; phylum Chordata; class Actinopteri; order Syngnathiformes; family Syngnathidae; genus Hippocampus; species Hippocampus bargibanti. The sequence continues at coordinate 11,667,167 of NC_142736.1, read as the reverse complement.
CATACAGGGCTCTAGTCAAGTCCACATTTATCAGTTGGGGTGCAAATCAGTCATAAAGGTCTAGAGCAGGGGTCCTCAAACTTTTTCCTGTGAGGGCCACATAAGTTTTCCCTTCTGTGATTGGGGGCCAGTGTCAGTTTGTAACAGAAAAAGTGTGACGATCGTAGGGAGCTTAAAAAAATTGTTTTCCAGAAAGCCACACGTAACCAAATAACCCTTTCCAGGTTCTTTACAGAAAAAAAGTCAGGAAACAAATAACAACACTATTAATGAAATAAATAACAACTAAATAACCCTCTCTGAGTTCTTCACATTAAAAAAATCAAGAAATAAATAACACTATTTATGAAATAAATAATAACTAAATAACTCTGTGTTCTTCATAGAAAAAAGCCATGGAACATTAACTTTCTGTTGTGCTATGCACAATCTTAAGAGATAAAAGTTCAGCTTAGTTGTCAGAGAAGAATCTCTCTGAGACATATGAGCAGTCTCTTAAAGTTCTTGTGTTCCTTCCTTATAATCCTTCCGTCGGTTCCAGTAGGCTTGTAGACACCGCTGTTTGGAGCTCTCTCTCATCAACTTCCCTGTGAAAACCACAAAGGAAGCAGGTTGAGAAAGTGAACTAAGTGATACAGTACCTACACAGCACAATACATTTCAGTACAGTATGGCTGTAAAGATTGATTTTATCCCAGTATTTTATTATGATTATATTTTACAAAGTTTACGGTAACTCCATGAATAAAAATAAGCAGTTGCGCTGTGTCTTGCACGTCCGTGCTCTCATGCAGTGCTAATGAAAAAAAGTCACATTCTTTCATCTTCTGCTGCAGCTGGGAATATACATTAATCCCGATTTCTTCACCGCGTCTGGTGATTGTACTCGCCGACACACTTACAGCATGAATTGCATCTTTCTTCTCGGGACACAACTCCTCCGCGACAGCATCCACAGATTTCTTCACAAACTCTCCGTCCGTGAAAGGCTTACCGCTGCTTGCTATCAGTTTAGCAACCCGAAAGCTGGCCCGAACGGATGCCTTCTTCAGCTGAGCTTGGCGTACAAATGTATTCTGCTGAAATAGTAGCCCACTTTTTCGCTTTGAGAGTTTGTCTGCTCGTATTTTGCCTTGTAAGCTATCGTACGTGTCTTTTTGAGGGGATTCATAGTGTCGGCATAGATTTTATTCTTTGAATACCGCCACCGCCTCTTGACAGATGAGACAAACAGCCTTTTCTTTGCATTTAACATATAAATAATAGTTTGTCCACTGCAGGTAAATACCCTAAATTCTGAATAAATTTTTTTCTTACCTAACCTTTTCGCCATTATTCCGTTCTCTCTTTGACAGGAAGGTTTACAAAACAAGTCTGGGACCAAATAGAGCGCCAAACTGAGCGCACCTAAATATACCACCAGACTCCCCTCCACTTCCTCAAACGTCACTTTCTTGTGTCGCTTTGCATTGTGACCGACTCCTTTAGCGTTTTATTGTGAGCAGGCGTATTTTGTATTGTTCAATCATGATTATAAACAACATACATTGATTACATTGATTAAAATAGGAACAGATAATGATCGAAAACTGACCTTTGACTTGTAAAAGGATTTTTTTATTTTCCTGGAGGCCAAATAGGAAAAAATCTGATAGCACCTCTGGTATTGTTCAGGGGGCCGGGCCACATGTGCTGACGGGCCGGATATGGCCTGCGGGCCGTAGTTTGGTGACACCTGGTCGAGGGTTTCCCGACTACAAAATTAGAGAAAGTTCATTCAGATCGACACTCTTCTTCGATGGTGTGCAGATAAACAACAAAACAATTTCAAAAACAAAGTTACTTTATTAATGGTGGTCGACCTCGGGTGAAATACAAGGAGAAAATTGGGTACTGCAGCCGCAAACTGTACCGAAGTAAGAGTCGGCTACTTACAGGTCACAAATTCAACTGAATGAACACGAACGTGTCGCTGCAACAGGTTTCACTAACTAACCTCAAGATAAAACAAGAGTTGTGCGCATTTATGAAGCATTTTTGTGATTGCATGAGTGCCACTTTAACAAAATAATCAGTTGTTTTGTGTTACTCATAGCAAAATCAATTTGTCTGCAAAACATGTATTTGAACAAAGTAAACCGGGCAAAGGTTTGTAGCTATTTTGAGAACTCTATTTCATGTTGGTTTTGAATAAAGATGCTTCATTTCAGAGATCAAAAAGATAGTTGGGCTTGGTCAAATTGCTAAGGTGATTTTGCGAGACCGATGGCCGAATCAGACACAAGTCAGAGACAACAAAACACCACATCGAGTCTGAGTGCGGACTTGAGCACCACAGCCCCATTGACATGTCGATGAAATAAATGGCAATGTTATGGTGACTTGTCTTACTATGAGCACGGCACTCCAGGAGCTCAGACTGAGCGTTAGTACAGTATATATTTTGAAGACATTCACCCTAGAAGATGCTCAGGGCTGTAAAGCCCTTGTTGTCCCTTGAGTGCAATCTTATACAGTTTGGTTCAGTTGAGGAGAGGAAATGACTCTGGGGTTGGAGTTCATCATGAGCACTGGGAAGATTCCCACTCCTTCATTTGAAGTATCAACCTCAATAACAGGCTGTTGACAGTTAAGAGAAATGGCACACTCCATCAGCAGGTACAGTACACAGCGTAATTTGTACCTTTGCCAACTGATTGTACTGCTTCATTACTCATAAAAGGTGGCACGTCTCAATTCGTGGTGATCTTCTTCACATCTGTTTAACAGTGAAAAAAGCTTTAAACCGACTGGGGCTGTTTTTAAAATAAATGTTTGTGCAAACACAGCAATTGGAGATACAGTAATTGACAATTGGTCCGACTTTCCTGGGAGACTTACAGTACATATTTCACTAACGTCTCCGGTTGTCCTTTCAGAAAATGAGGGGCGGCCCGCTCGAATGGCTAGCACGGTGACGTCACAGTGCAATGGTCATACGTTTGACTTCCCTGTGTGGAGTTTGCATGTTTTTTTCTGGGGCCGTCCATGTTTTCTGCAGGTCCTCTCACATTCCAAAAATGTGTATGGCAGGCTGATTGAACACTCCAAAACGTCCCTACGTGTGAGTGCTTATGGTTGTTTGTCTTTGTGTGCCCTGCTATTGGCTGGCAACGAATTAAGGGTGTCTCCCGCCGAGGGTCCAATGACGGCTGGGATAAACTCCAGCACCCCCTGCGACCCTAGTGAGAATAAAACGGTCTGAAAAATGGATGGGTGGATGGATAATAAAATGGAGACCAGGGGGCAATCCACATATTTGAAGTGGGTTTGTTTTATTATTGTGTACTTTTCCATCCATGAGTACAATTTTTACCAACTGTATTATGGTAAAAAAAGAAAATAAAACACTCAATAAAACATTACAATGCATTACTTTGAATGGTTTAAAACCCAGCTCAAAACTCACTTGTATTCTTTGGCATTCAACTCAGCGTGATTCCGACTTCATCTTGGTTTTACAACCTGGTGCATTTTACTATCTTTTTTTCCTGTATATGATTTCCTGTATATGGCTGTTGTTACTGCGCTATATGAATCAATATGTATTGTATTGTATTGTATTGTATTGTATTGTATTGTATTGTATTGTGTTGTGTTGTGTTGTGTTGTGTGTGAGTCAAGCGAACAGATGTGCAAAGAGTAGTTGCTCAAGAAAATGACAATGCATTGGATTGTATTGGATTAGTCTTTATTAGTCTATCAGTGGAGAAATGTACATTTCACAGGAGCAAATTTATGGAAAGAAGAGGAAAGAAAAGGAAAAAGTAAAAAGACAAAATACAGGAGCTGCTAGAAAGGCAGCCAAAAAAAGAAAAAAAAAACCATGATACATTTATATAAAGTGTTTCAAATAACATCTGGACAAAAGGCCCGGGGCATACAACTTTTACGTCGGGCATGCAACTTTCAAAACGTCTCGACCCGGGTGGCCGACAACTTCTTCAAGAAAAAACAAAACAAAACGATTATTTTCAAATCAAACGTTTGTTTTATTCAATAAAGCAAAAGCTACAAGCAAACCACTTCAAGCCACGTGGACTCCTCTTTCTAAGCTTTCAAAACTATTAAGTACACTTTTCAGTCACGTATAGTCCGAAACACGAAACAGGCTTCTGATTGGCTGCCGTACCGAGTATGCAAATGGTCAAACGAACGTTCGTTTGGCAACCTGTATTTTGTTTTTCTACTTTCATTCCTTTCACAACTTTGCTGCTGTGAAATGTAAATTTCTCCACTGCGAGACTAATAAAGGCAAATCCAATCCAATCCAGAATGTGAAATATCATATGTAGTCTTTATCGACAGATTGATCACATGCTAACCCCCTCTCTCATGTTTGACAGAAACCTGACATCATGCCAAATATTTGCTGCCTTGACAGAATTAATAAAAAGACTGATACATTGATACAGACCCTTGTGAGGAAGGATAAGCAGATCATAAAATGGATGGAAACAGATGCAGTATGTAAGTGATATACATACAGTAAAGTCTCGTTATATCGATATCGGATATATCGATAGTCCCGGTTATATCGATACTATTTCTATGCACGCGCGGAGAAAATTACATGCAAACAGGGTCGGATATATCGATAGTCCCGGTTATATCGATATTTTTTCGGACTCCCTTGAATATCGATATAACGAGACTTTACTGTATTCCCAACATTCAGACTCTCTTAAGCAGGCAAATGCTTATAAATGTAATGTATTATTATTAAATGGGAAGCCACTACACAAACTTGCATATGTCAATTTAAAGACATTTGTTTCCCTTCAGATTTTAGAAATGTAAACAGAGGGGAGGGGAAAAAGAGATGCCGTATAAAACAAATGTAATATAGTATCTCTCTCACTACTAGGACGTAGGTCATTCCATTCTTGATTCGATGTTCTGGTCCGCTCTACCATCATCTCATTCCCCCTGTTATCAAGATCCAGTGATACCTCAGTTTACGAATGCTTTAGCTCACGAACTTTTCGCTTTACGAACATTAAATTCGCGAGAATATAATCTTGGCATACAAACTACTGCGGCAGACGAACCAAACTTCATTATTTAGTACAGTTTATTGCTTTAATTACAATCCAATAGCGCATTTATTATACATGCAATAAGGTGAATTTTGTCTAGTTTTAAGGCTTATTTATTAAAAAAATATGTTTTATGGTGACCTGGGAACAGATTACTCTCATTTTTAATGGTTTCTTATGGGTAATAAATGGCATAGGTTGGCTGATGAACCTTTTGCCTTACACTTTCTGGGAACCAACTAAGTTCGTTAGCTGAGGTATCACTGTATACTGAAGTAGACAAAAATACACATTTGCTTTCAACAGTTTTGCTACAAATCGATTTCAATGAACTGATTAGAGGACATCCCTTGAAATTGGACTTTTGGACAATTCAGGTGGATTTAGTAATGTTACATTTCAAGGCCCAGCAAGGACATTATACAACAAAGACGACAGATTTATAACCGCACAGTCCTTCCAAAAAAATGAGGATGGATTCAGATTTGGAGAAGATAGGTAACAGAGAGTTCCACTGCTGAGGATACCAGAAATGAAAGTATTCAAGACCTGAATCAGTACATGAAACATTTTGCTTCCAAGGTAAAATGAAGGGTGCATTGAATAATAGCACTGATAATATAGCACTGGGACATATTTAATTAGTCGATAGTAAAAATCCAAAGTTGTGAGAATGCTCAAGAGAACTCACACGTCTTATTCAGCATCACACTTGCATTATTCAGTACAGTATTTAGTGGCATTCTCTACCCATGAGATATGCTCGGGCTTTCATTGAACATGGATATGTCAAAATGAACTATACTGAGTGTGTGTGTGTGTGTGTGTGTGTGTGTGTGTGTGTGTGTGTGTGTGTGTGTGTGTGTGTGTGTGTGTGTGTGCGTGCGTGTGTGTGTGCGTGCGTGCGTGCGTGTGTGTGTGTGTGTGTGTGTGTGTGTGTGTGTGTGTGCGTGTGTGTTTAGCTGTACTGTGTTTTAATATTGGTCATTATGATGGTACTTGGGAGACCCAAATGTTTTGAGATTGTACAGTGAGACCTTGGCTTACGAACTTAATTGGTTCCCAGACAGTGTGTAAGGCAAAAAGTGTGTATCCCAAAAAGTTTTTTTTCCCATAGGAAACCATTAAAATGAGAATAATCCGTTCCCAGGTCTGCATAAAATATAATTTTCAACTAAATAAGCCGTGAAACTACACACAACATACCTTATTCTATGCATAATAAATGTGCTATTGTATTGTAATGAAAGAAATACACTGCACTGAATAATAAAGTCACTTTAATTACATTTGTGATGGTCGTTGATGGCTCTTAATTGACACCTGTTGCTTTCTGACTTGTAAGATCTTACGAAACTGAGGCATCACATTATCATTCATCATATTGATGATTCTCATAGCCTTTTCTGGATGCAACTGTTCAATAAAAGCCTGCACATCAACTCCTGGATGGCCTGCTTCTGCTTGTCCTCGTGAACGCAAATAAAATCCTCTGTGTTGAATCAGAATCAGAATCAGAATCAGAATCAGAATCATCTTTATTGCCAAGTATGAAGTTGTAAGTTGAGGACCTCATTATGGTCAGCAACAAGCTCCTCGATGTCATCTGCATCCACTTCGAGTCCCGTAGGTTCTGGAAGAGATTTTATTACAACAAAAGGCGCGAGTCCGATGATTCCACGGACGCGGAATAAAATACGACAAAAGAAGGCGGGCGGGGCGATCCGTCCAGCACATTCGCGATCCCGGAATGCACCAAGCTTACGCTATCGCTGCTAACAATCACCTCGACAAAGCAAACTCTTGAACTTGCCAGCACACGACACAGCGAGGCATCGTAATCATGTCACTGGTGAGGTGACAGCGACTCGTTGAAATGTCCCAGTATCGGTGATGAGGGGATCAACACGCACACCACGCACATTCGCGATCCCTGAAAGCACCAAACATACGCGATCGCGGCTAACAATCACCTCCGGCAAAGCAAACTGTTTGACTTGCCAGCACAAGACGTAGCGAGGGGCGATCCGTCGTAATCATGTCACTGGTGAGGTGACAGTGACTCGTTGAAATGAAATAAAATTGAAGTGTCTTCTTCGGCTGGCGGAGGTCGCGAACGGCGGCCCCGCCCCAGCTGTCAACTCGCATGTGACAATTTCATAATTTCATTAGTCACGTGAAATCGATCCAAGATGGCGCCGCGGATGGCAGCCTCGGTGACACGCTCCCTAGTATTGTTCCTGGTTTTGTCATTTTCATTTGTTTTTTGCGATCCTACGCGACTCAGTTACACGAGGGAAGAGTTACTGAGCATTGGGGAATCCACTCTTGGACTATTTTCACCGACACACCAAAATCTACAAGGTTTTTCGGGGCTGCTCGCGAGCGGCGTAGCAGCTCTGTACGGAGCTTTGAGACGCCGGCGTAAGAGGGGGAAGCGAGCCGGCGTTCTCGTCAAGCTTCGGCAGCGTGGATTTCGAACGCCGCTCCCATCGATCCACCTCGCTAATCTACGCTCACTACCAAACAAGATGGACGAACTTCTGCTTCTCACAAAGACCAATAAAACGTTTGCCCGCTCTGCTGCGCTGTGCTTCACTGAGACTTGGCTCAGTGACCGCCACCCGGATTCCGCACTACACCTACCCGGATTCCGTCTCCTCCGGGCCGACCGTGATACGGAGCAATCGGGGAAATCCAAAGGCGGTGGACTATGCTTCTACATCAACGAAGAATGGTGCACCGATGTCACGATGCTCGACGCACACTGTAGCCCTGGTTTGGAATCGCTGTCTCTCAACTGCAAGCCATTCTACTCGCCACGTGAGTTCGCTTCCTTTATTCTCGTTGCCGTGTACATCGCGCCACAAGCTAATGCTAACGCGTGTATACAAACGCTAGCGGACCATGTAAACCATCTCGAACTAAAATATCCAGAATCACCCCTGATCATTTTGGGTGATTTTAATCAAACACGTTTGAACCGTGAACTTCCCAAATATAAGCAGCATATTGACTGTTTCACCAGAGGAGAAAACATTCTAGATCATTGTTACACAGCACTCAAAGGCGCATACCGGTCTGTTGCGCATGCAGCATTGGGTCTTTCTGACCACTATTAATCCACTTAATTCCCACATACAAACAGAAACTCAAATGTGTAAAACCGGTAGTCAAGACAGTTAAAACATGGACAGATGAAGCAAAGTTATCGCTACAAGAATGCTTAGACTGCACTGATTGGAGCGTCTTTGAAACTTCAACGGGCACATTGGATGAATACACAGACACTGTAACATCATACATCAGTTTCTGTGAGGACATGTGTGTACCAACAAAGTCCTTCCGCTCATTCAACAACAACAAGCCATGGTTCACTCCCAAACTCAGGCAGCTTAGGAAAGAGAAAGAATCCGCATTTAAAAGCGGCGATCGAGCAGTTTACAAACTCGCCCGAAACAGGCTGACGAAGGAAATTAACATCGCAAAGAAAAGTTATGCGGAGAGGCTTAACAAACAGTTCTCCGCTAACTACTCTGCATCGGTGTGGAATGGCCTGAAAGCAATAACAAATTATCGTTTACCTTCCCCCCAAGCAGTGTACAACAATGGTATGGCTGATGAGTTAAATACATAATTTTGCCGATTTGAAAAAGACACCACCATTTCCCCGGTCTGCCCACCATTACCAGAAACTACCGTATCTCCGCCCTCTGCCCTACAGATCCACGAACTGGACGTTAGACGGCTCTTCAAGCAGCAAAAGATCAAGAAAGCTGCAGGACCTGACAGAGTGTCCCCCTCCTGCCTGAGAGTCTGCGCTGACCAGCTGGCTCCGGTCTTCACACAAATCTTCAACAGATCCCTGGAGCAGTGTGAAGTCCCATCCTGCTTCAAACAGTCTACTATCGTCCCAGTTCCAAAGAAACCAGCACCCTCGGGATTGAACGACTATAGACCTGTCGCTCTGACGTCTGTGGTCATGAAGTCCTTTGAACGCCTCGTGCTGAACCACCTAAAGAACATCACCGGACCTCTGCTAGATCCTCTTCAGTTTGCCTACCGGGCAAACAGGTCTGTGGAGGATGCAGTCAACATCGGACTGCACCACATCCTCGACCACCTTGACAACACAGGAACCTACGCAAGGATCCTGTTTGTGGACTACAGCTCTGCGTTCAATACCATCATCCCAGAACTCCTCATCCCCAAACTTCTCCAGCTTGGTGTGTCCCCCACGATCTGCCAGTGGACCCTCAGCTTCCTGACAGGACGGACACAACAGGTCAGACTGGGAAATATATCATCCACAACACGAACCAGGAAACATCCATCACCACAGCTACACTATCCAACTGCCTGGTGTCAATCGTTGAGACCTTCAAGTTCCTGGGAATCACAGTCTCCCAGGACATGAAGTGGGAGGTCAACACCAACTCTATCCTGAAAAAGGCCCAACAGAGAATGTACTTCCTGAGGCTGCTAAAGAAGCATGGCCTGCCACAGGAGGTGCTGCAACATTTCTACACGGCTGTCATCGAATCCATCCTGTGTTCTTCCATCACCGTTTGGTTAGGGGCCGCCACAAAAATGGACAAAATCCGACTTCAACGGACAGTTAGGACGGCGGAAAAAATCATTGGCACCGCCCTACCCACTCTCGAGGACTTGCACACTGCAAGAATCCAAACTAGGGCGCGGAAAATCCTACTGGACCCTCCGCACCCTGCCCACCACCTTTTCCAGCTACTCCCCTCAGGCAGGCGCTATCGATCCATGCGCACCAAATCCAGCAGACATTTAAACAGCTTCTTCCCCCAAGCCATTAACTCTTTGAACTCTTTCAACAGTAGCCAAAATGGAACTGTATAGTGCCACTTAGCAGTTTTTTTGACAACGATACTAGTGCAGCGTGTTCTACCGGAAACAAATTCCTTGTGTGTCCTACATACTTGGCAATAAAGATGATTCTGATTCTGATTCTGATTCTGAAAGCATCAACTAAATAACGCCTTTGTGTAAAGGTTTTAGGCGAAGTCTGGTAGCAATGGTAAACGGCTCTTTATTTGTAGAATGGTCGTACCTCGTTCATGTTTCTCAATGATCTTCTTCTCCTCGACGGTGATTATTAGGGGATCATCTTGCAATCATTTCCTAATAGTAAAATATCTGCAAAAAGCTCCTCTGATGCGATCGACGTGTGAATTCAAAGAGAGGGGGTGTGGAAAGGTGCGCCGGTTGGAGTGCTGTTCGGTCGTGTGCTTCCGCCGAAGATCTGAAGATCACTCCGCCAGATCCGAAGATCATTCCGCCAGCCGTGTTGGGTGTGTATCGCGAAAAGTAGTGCGTATTTCAAGGTTTAATTTTCATAAATTTGACATTCGTAAACCGAAAAGTTCGTAAGGTAAGGTGTTCGTAAGCTGAGGTCTCGCTGTACTTAGTTTACAACATTCCTCACTGTTTCGCCTATTAGAAGATCAGGAATGACACTTCTAACACTTTTGTATGCTTCTAAGGACTTCAGCATCAAATGTTTAACACATTACAGGGTGGCACAGTCCTTAGAACTTGTCAAATAGTGAGTCAAAATATTTGTCCTCAAATTATAGCAGTTTCGTAATAAATCGTGAAGACTTTTTGAGATCAATATTACCCTATTAAATAAGTATGTATAATCTGACCTATGGTGATCACATTTTCATCAAACTAATGATGAAATAAATCTGATATAAAATAGCTTTGATGTTATTCCAGTATTCTATTCAGCAGAATGTGTATGAATAACACGTAACGATGGATTCTTTTCCTAGTGCAACATTGTTGTGAATAAATGGCTTGATTTGAGGAACATGTTTTGAACTTTGTGGATCAAAAGACGGGGGTAAAGAATCAAGAAGCAGAAGAAAAATAAGACTGCAAAGAGGACATCTAAGACAAAGTAACTGTAGTCATGGCAACTTGATTTCTGTCTCCACAAGGATTTACGAGGCACATTAATCCATTAGGTTTGCACCTTTTGGTTGCAACGGGTGTGTGTGTGTGTGTGTGTGTGTGTGTGTGTGTGTGTGTGTGTGTGCGTGTGCACTCGTTTGTTCTCGTTTGTGCGCCATGGTGGGGTCATCAACCTGACTGCACGCAGCCCGGTGGGGACTCGTGTACCCGTGGGGACCTAAAATGAGGTCGCCACGGGCTAATTGCTCTGAGAGACTGCAAAATGAGGTCCCCACGGGCAAATTGCTCTGAGAGACTTCAAACCATGTTTTAAAGACATTTCATGACATTTCCGAAAGTGTCCCCACGGGGGCATTCCAGACCAAAAAACTGTGAGTGTATGAAACCCTAATGTGGCAGATTGGTGTACGCCAGGGATGTGTCCTCACACCAGTCCTGTTCAACATCTTCCTCCTGTGTGTGACACTGTCGCTCCATGAGAGGATCGAGAAGAACAGTGGGGTTACCATAGATTTCCGGCTTGATGTAAATCTATTCAACATCAGGAGACTCCAGGCAGTCACGAAATTAAGATCAGAGCAAGTCATCAAACTCCAATATGCAGATGACTGTGCAGTTGTGGCCCACACATCAGAAGCACTACAAGCTCGTCTCTCAGCTGCTGCAGATGCCTATGGTAGACTGGGCCTCTCTGTCAATGTGGAAAAGACTGAGGTAATCTGTCAGTGGGCATCCATTCCTACAGTTCATCCACCAACATTCACCATCTCCAATAAGCCACTAGCAATAGTGGACTCTTTCAAATACCTGGACAGCTTTCTCTCTGACGACTGCAGCATCGACAGAGAGATACAAAACCGGATCAAACAGGCATCAGCATCTTTTGGCAGACTTAGGAGGAGAGTCTTTCAAAACATAGATCTCAAACTCCACACCAAGACTGCAGTTAATCGGGCTGTTGTTGTGTCAACCCTCCTCTACAGCTACAGCAGTCACCCAGCACCAACTTCGCTGGCCAGGCCATATGATCAGGATGCCAGAAGAGTGCTTGCCACGTAAGGTGCTTTATGGCCAGCTCCATCTCGGCCGTCACCTGGCAGGAGGCCCCAAAAAACACTATAAAGACCAGGTGAAGACTGCCATGAAAAAAATGTGGCCTGAACCCGACCGACCCAACCACCCTTTACAACACAAACTAGGAGTTATCAGAACCCTCCAGCATAGGGCTAAACTAATACCAACTAGCATTGAAGGTAGAGAAAAGGAGTCAAAACATATCAGGAGAGCACTCACTAACTGTGGGTACCCTCAGTGGTCATTCAACAAATGTCAGAAAGAAAGAATAGGGAATGAAACAAATGAATGAAAAAAAATCTCAAGATACAAAAAGGAGAGGAGTAGCAGTACCTTACATTGCAGGAGTTTCTGAAATACTACAAAGAGTCATTTGGCAACACAAAATTCCTACTTATTTCAAACCGATAAACACGTTAAGACAAAAATTAGTGCATCCAAAAGATAGGCTACCAAATGAAAAACAAAGTAATGTAGCTTATTCAATACATTGTAAGAATGAAAATTGTAAAGAGCAGTACATTGGGGAAACTCAACAAATTCTCAAAAAAAGACTTTATCAACATCGCAGGGATAATACAAGTGGGCCTCAATCGGCAGTACATTTGCACCTAAAAGCTCGCAACCACTCATTTGACGACAATGAGGTTAAAATCTTAGCGAAAGAACATAGATGGTTTGAAAGGGGGGTAAAAGAAGCGATTCTTATAAAACAACAAAATCCTTCATTAAACCGGTCTGGTGGGGTGAGGTTCAATTTGGATCGTTCATACAATAGCTTAGGCAATAGCTGCTTTGGCAAAACAGGTTAGGCAACATTCGTAATTCTGATGAGGTGATACCGGTGGGAGTGGGGCAAATAGGCCAGTCGTTAGTCAGGAATGATGGAAAACAATCAGTGGGGCCACAGGGAGTGGTCCTCTGCTCCCCCCAACCTGAGGGTAGGGACCTATTATAGCTGTGTCCGGCGCCGCCATGTCTGGACACTAGGGATATATAAATAGGGCCGATACGACCAGTCAGACTTTAGTTCGCTGTCGAAGACTCTTGGATAGGAGGCGAAACGTCCGAAACCTTCAAATTTGTACAGATGACGGCTGAAGAAACCTTCTCATCGATGGACCACTCCTGTACGACTGAGAGCTTACACAGACGTATTCTATGATTGTAATTCCAATTTTGAAAATAATTTTCCACAGGAGAAAGAAGTGAAAATGATCTACTGCGATTAACACCTAAGAGACGGAAACAAAGGACATCATCATCATCGGATGTTGATTCTGATGAAATACCTTCAGGTAGTCATCCAAAGAAATCTTCATTTAAAGGTAAACTCTGATAAAAATCATGCTGTTATTAAAAATATTTCCTGTCATTGTCCAAATTAAGATATACATCTAATTTATCTCTGACACAAGATTCTCATTTTCATGTGCAGTTCTCTGCAACATTTTCAGAACAAATGTACCAATTCAAAGATTAAAGTCCTACAGATTTTTCCAGAATTCTGTATTTTTCATGAAAATTCCTCTGGAATATTGAGGAAAACATTGCTAAAATAAAATTCGATATCATGACAACATCGAACAAATGAGTCTGTTGTTTCACTTGTCGCAACACCATTTGAGCGAAGCGCCCCTTGGCACTCAATAATCCTCTACTCTCAGCTGTGCCTGCGTCAGCGCTAACATATTCGCACATGCGCGCCTTTCGGTTTCAACCAATCAGCCCCAACACAACCGACGTCACAGATCGAAGAAGTTTTGAACTATGGCAACAGCTCAGCTAACTGAGACAACCGATGCTCGAGGTCGGACAGACAAATCTTTCTGCTAATCTTGTTGCCCTTTTCGTCCATCTTTTGCATCTTTTACAAGAGCATCGCTGTGTTGAGGCACGAACACTCATAACAGGAACATCCCTTCCTTCGCATTCTCTTGGTATCGCCATATTTCAGAGATTTTGAAATTCCGGCGAGAACGGAAGACACAAATGGCGCATGTATGCACACAAAAGACAAATTAATTATTGAATGTCGAGTATTTCAATTAGGTTTTGTGCAAACTAATTGATATGTGATCGGCCAGGTATGGCCCCAGTGCAATGTTCAAACAGGTATCAGAAAAAGAAAATCCTCGTCTCACCCCCCTTGGGTGGTGTCTGTCCCCCATTTTAGCTCGGGTCCTCGACCAGAGGCCAAGAAGCGTGAGGGTTCTACGCAGTATCCGTGCTGTTCCCAGCACTGCACGTTTCTGGACCGAGATATCCGATGTTGTTCCCGGGATCTGTTGCAACCACTCGTCGCGTTTGGGGGTCACTGGCCCGAGTGCTCCGACCACCACAGGCACGACTGTCACCTTTACCTTCCAGGCTCTCTCCAGCTCCTCTCTGAGCCCTTGGTATTTCTCGATTTTCTCATGTTCCTTCTTTCTGATGTTTCCATCACTCGGGACCGCTACATCCACGACAACGGCTTTCCTTTGCCCTTTATCTATGACCGCAATATCTGGTTGGTTGGCAATTACCATCTTGTCGGTCTGTATCTGGAAGTCCCACAGGATCTTTGCTCGGTCATTCTCTACTACCTTGGGAGGTGTTTCCCATTTTGGGGTTTCCAGTCCATACTCCGCACAGATGTTTAAGTAGACTATGCCAGCCACCTGGTTATGGCGCTCCATGTAGGCTTTCCCTGCCAGCATCTTACACCCTGCAGTTATGTGATGGATTGTCTCAGGTGCCTCTTTGCACAACCTACACCTTGGGTCTTGCCTGGTGTGGGATATCCGTGCCTCTATGGCTCTGGTGTTCAGGGCCTGCTCTTGAGCAGCCAGGGTGAGTGCCTGTGTGCTGTCCTTTAGGCCAGGACTTCTTCAGTTATGGTTCGGTGGTGTGTGTGTGTGTGTGTGTATATATATATATATATATATATATATATATATATATATATATATATATATATATATATATATATATATATATATATATATATATATATTCAGGAAAGTCAACTTTCATTTCTGAATGTCGTGAAAGGGTGGAACAGTGCAGCTTCTGATGCTGATTGAACAGCAAAATGTCAGTCTAGATGACAGTTTGCATTGAAATGTTACAATGTGGTGTGAATCTATGTGAAGAGTTTTAGATTGCAATTAAATCATCCACACTCCATGACTGCTTCAATAACATAACTATTTTTTTCTCACTATTTCAAGGAAAGAGGAAGAGAACTCCTTGGCAGGAAAGAGAAATAGAGTCAGTGGAGAGGTATATGATGGGACACTTAAAAACCGAGACTGGCGAAACCTCAAATTTTATGTTTATAACCGTATTTCGGGTGCGAAAAGGAAAGTTATTTAAAAACTCAGTTAAGGCACTTTTATTTCCATTGTGGATGTTTGAATGCACTTTGAAACAATGTCTCCAGTTTAATCTTTTTGTTTTAGTTTGGCATTGATTTTTTTTAATTACAAAGCATTTCATTCAATTTAATAAATACGTTTTATATTGTTGGGAAATTGGGTGGTTCGTTGATTGGTCAAAGAGGACATTAGGGTAGCTGGTGTGAGAGAAGAGGATGCACAAAACCGGGATAGATGGAGGACATTGATTCGCTGTGGTGACCCCTGAAGGGAAAAGCCGAAAGGAAAAGAAGAAGATTGATTGAAGAGCAAGCCAGAGATGTCTCACGTTCTCTGAAGCAGGCATATTCTAGTCACACAACATTTAATGAACAAAAATGATTACATTAAATTATTTCAATGACATTAATTGACTTCGATTTGACAGTTAAGTTCAGGCGCTTGCTATTTTTGATTAGTAATACAGTTTGTGTGAGGTCCCCATGAATCAGGTTTACCTTATCGGGTTTGTGTGTGAATTATTTGAATGTATTTAAATTTAGTCCCCATCACGCACGGAAAAGCGATTTTTCTTAAGTCCCCATATGACACGGTCCAAACATGACTTCATAAATTCTTCTATTTAAAGGTGTGTATAAGCTGACAAAGCCATTGTGTACATCCCTGATTTTTTTATAGCTGTAAGTCATTTGGAAAGGGTGGTCCCCAGAAGTGATCATCCGAAACGTGGTCCCCAGAAAGCATAAAGACGCATATGCGTGCGTGTGTGTGTGTGTGTGTGTGTGCGTGCGTCCGTGTATTTGTTTGTATGTGTGTGCGTATGTGTGTGTGTGTGTATGTGTGTGTGTGTGTGTGTGTGTGTGTGTGTGTGTGTGTGTGTGCGTGTGAGCATTTATCCAAGTAGCCACTGTATTATGTCAATAAACTGACATTGATGTAACATATTCAATAGTCAATAATAAAAATCCAAAGGTGTGATCATTGCCTTCAGAGTAACTCCACAATGTGCTTAGGCGAACTCTTAACCAACCAGTGCTGTGGCTGGCTAGCTGCTTCTATGCAAGTAACATAGCTTTCCCTCAACCTCAAAGATGTGAGCCAAGCAAAGGATTTTGGGAACATCTCGGTGGTTCTCAGTGCAAACTTGTTTTCACAGTCGTTTGGGCGCTTGAGTCTTCGTTTTTCAATGTTTGAATGAGACACAAAATGTATACTTTAACGCTGAACCCCTCTGTGAGACAGCCTTGATATTATATATAGTTGATATATAAAAAAAGATTAACACCTGAGCGCTACCCGAAGTTTTGCAGAGCGGGCTCGAGCATTGTTTTTAACATCAGCCTTTGTTGGGGTGATCACCTTCTTTTGCAAAAGATGCCAATAAACAATTTTACCATCCTTTTTTCTCTCTGCTGACGTTTTCTTCCCAGTGATTTTCTTTGTCATGCCAAAGTGATACTGCTCAATATTAGTTAAATCATCACCCTGAAGGAAGCGCTTGACAATTCGGTCTTCTAAAGAGTGAAATGTGATGACACAGAGACGTCCTCCAGATTTCAGTGTTGTCTGGGCAGCGCGTAAACCAGCATGAAGTTGGTTCAACTCATCATTCACAAAGATGCGCAGAGCTTGAAAGGTCTTGGTGGCCACATGCGCAGGTCGGTTGAGTCTGTCCTTTCGAGCATACAAAGCAGCTGGAGGAAAAGATCCTAGAGACAGACACAGACAATATTGTAATGTCTACATTAAACTATTTATGATAGTGACCATTTAGTACTACAATTACAACCAAATAAGAAACAGCGTCTTATTTGAATCAAGAAGAAAAGCCATGCCACTTATGTTTCTTAACATGGAGAAGCTGTGGCTGTCAACTCCTTTGTCTAAGGGGGCGGCTAGTCATTCTGCAGCGAAACCTCAATTATTAGGCTCACACCCATGACCTAGTATTGTTGGTTGGTTCCTAAACTCATAAGCATATATGAGTATGGTACAATATGGTTGAGCCACTGTTGAATTCAGCATGACGTTAGTTCTGGATGATAACTCTCAATTAAAATTTTGATTTTGACTCCTCAATTTTTAACGTGCAAAGAAATGATTCATGCGCATATCAGCACAGAGTGTTTATAAGTCCCTGATGTGAAAGTACCTTGAAAGCACTTTCATGGACAGTCTTTGTTTTGAGTCTGCTCTTAAAATCTAGTCCTCATCCTAACAACGCCTTGAAAACAAGTTAGCGTGATGCAAACCACAGCCTTGTTGACATTTGATCTTGCAGTTATCTACTGTCCCCCCGGCCTTTAAACCTGCTTTTTAGATGAATTTTCTGAACTCACGACTGACTCGGTAACTTACAAAATATACGAATTGTCTGTGACTGAATCTCCTACCAGAACAACTTAGCATGGCATTTCAAACACTATAATTAATCCTTATGCTTTCGAAAATAGGAGCACTATAGATTTGGGACTAATACTCTCACATATAATAAATAGTATTCCCGTATACCACAATCAAAGCCATAGCAGACGCAATATTAGTTCTTCAAACACAACTTTGCTCTCTGATTTATAGCCCATAGCAACTGCTTCCTTTCCTTCTTGAAAATTATTGATAATCGTCATCTATAAAATCACAAATATTTCATTTTATTGCTCTCTAGGCTTCCAGTGTCTATTACTAGTACTATTAAAATGCTGCAGCTACAACTCTGACAGGTACAAGAATACTCAGTCATATTACTATGCTACCAGCCATTTTGCATTGGCTTCCGGTCGATTTGAGATGCAATTTCAAGGTTTTGCAACTTATTTCTATGACTGTGCATATCGTTGGTAATGGTACCCATGTTTCATCTCGAAACTTCGTTCGCAAAACACTAGTCTTTCATTGATCCCAAGAGGTAAAAAGAAGTCAGACGGTTCTCAGGCATTTTTTTACTCTAGCTCTAGTGTTGTGGAATGCCTGAAATTATTAGTCGCTATCGCACTAAAAACGTTTGAAAGGTGTCAAGGAATCATTTGTACCCCGGCATTTAGTTGAACTGCTGCATTGTGGCCTGTGTGACTGACGGTTATTTTGTTTGTCCTTCCTCCTCTTCAGTGGTCGAGGCGCCATTTTTAAAAATGTATTTTGTGCATGCAAGTACAGTGATACCTCGGTATATGAACCCCTGGGCTTATGAACTTTTCGGTTTACGAACATTTAATTTATGAAAATTTTACCTTGGCAAATAAACTATTTTTCGGGATACACAAGGAGCTGCCACAATGAGTGATGTGTCGTTCGCAAACGAGCCCGTTCTCCGAAAAGAAAATGGCAGACGGCCTCTATTCCCCGCCCCCAGTCGTTGGTTAAAGCCAAGTGATTGGTCAAGAATGCAGCAGTGGGGGGGGGGGGGGGGGGGGGGTTACAGACAGAGAGAGATTGAAGCCATTCTCCAAAAAAGAAAATGGCTGCCGACATTTTATTGTCCTCTATTCCCCGCCCCCAGTCTTCGGTTAAAGCCACGTGATTGGTCAAGAATGCACAGGGGAGGTGGTTTAAACATTAAAGAGACAGGCAGACGACAGAGAGTGACAAAATGGATAAAAAACAGTGACATTTGGACTTGTTTCAACTTTGATAGTTCAAAGGCAGAGTGTAGACTGCAAGGTTAAAATTCCCATTAATCAGGGTCCACAAATAACCCGCACTAGCCATCAGTTCAATTTGAAATCGATGGAAAGATTTCTTCAGCCGTCATCTGTACTTCTTTGAAGGTGTCGGACGTTTCGCTTCTTATCCAAGAAACTTCGTCAGCAAACTAAAGTCTTACTGGTAGTTTAGGCCCTATAGATATAACCCAACTGTCCAGACATGGCGGTGCCGGACTCTGCGATGATAGGTCCCTGCTCTCAGGTTGGGGGGAGCAGAGGACTACTCCCTGCGGCTCCAATGATTGTTCCTATTGTTCTGACTAACGACTAGCCTGATGGCCCCACTTCCTCCGGTATCACCTCATCAGTATTGCTAATCCTATGTTGCCTAAGCAAGCTGTTGTACGAACGATCCAAATTGAACCTCACCCCACCATATCGGTTAAGTGAAGGATTTAGCTGTTTTATGAAAATCGCTTCTTTTACTCCCCTTTCAAACCATCTATGTTATTTCGCTAAGATTTGAACCTTGTTGTCGTCAAATGAGTGGGTGCTAGCTTTTAGGTGTATATGTACTGCCGATTGAGGCCCACTAGTATTATCCCTGTCTTTTTTGAGAATTTGTTTAGTCTGTTTATTTGTTTAGTACAGTTTATTTCTTTAACTATAATACCATAGCACATTTATTATACATAAAATAATGTATATTTTGTGTAGTTTTAAAGCTTAGAAAATTAGAACGTACAAAATTATGTTTTATGGGGACCTGGGAACGGATTATTTTCATTTTAATGGTTTCCAATGGGAAATTATTTTTTGGGAGACACACATTTCGCCTTACACACTGTGTCTGGGAACCAATTAAGTTCGTAAGCCAATGTATCACTGTATTTCAAGTTTTTCCCTTCAAATTGTGTTGCTGTAAATTGTGAATTCCACCATTGTGAGAAAAATAAAGGTCTTCTTGTCTCATATATTGTTAAAGTGCTAATATACAGTAAAGTCTCGTTATATCGATATCGGATTTATCGATAATCCCGGTTATATCGATACTATTTCTATGCACGCACGGAGAAAATTACATGCAAACAGGGTCGGATATATCGATAGTCCCGGTTATATCGATATTTTTTCGGACTCCCTTGAATATCGATATAACGAGACTTTACTGTATTTATATCACTAATGCAGGGTGAGTCAACCATTGACGGCAAGAAAAATTACATAACTTACTGAAGTGACAGAAGGGCAGCTGCACTGAGCTGCGGGTCCATTCGGGCCACAAGAGCCTCCATGCAGAGCAGATGGACATGATGTTGACTGCCGAATGTGTCATTAAAATCCTTAAGTCAGTGGAACCAAATGTTTCAAATTCATGAACGATGTCTTCATATTTCAAATGTTTTTGTTGTCTGACTGTTAGACTCAGCTGCCAGTACTTTTAACCAGGAGGAATTTAACTTGCAGTAATATGTTTTGATTAAAAAGGTCTTGAAAAGGTGCACAAGAATGAAAAAATACAGATATTGGTGAATGTGCCATTAGATGACAGAAAAACTACACTTGTCGATCTATACCGCTCTAACTGAAAGCGGAAGGAAGTTTAAGTCTGTTGCTGTCAATATAAAGCCGATGGCGTAAAGTCGGGATACCCCTTCCTATGGTTACAATGTTACACATTTTTTTTTAAATTCAATATATTTAAAACAAATGCTTTTATGAAACACTGAAAAATGGAAATACAATAAAAAAGATAAGTACAGTGGCACCTCGGTTCTCGACCATAATCCGTTCCAGAACCCTGTTCGAAAACCAATTTGTTCGAACACCAAAACCATTTTTCCCATTACAAATAATGTAAATCGTTTTAATCTGTTCCAACACCCTGAAAATGTACCTTTTTAGTACAGTATTTTGTACATTATTTTATGCATGAAATTGCACATTAAAATACTGACCAACACATTAAAAGCAATGTATATCTCAGAATATGTTAAGCAAAATGGCAAAGACACAAATAATACACATAAATATAACCCAGGCTAATTGTATGTTCGTAAAGAAAATAATTATGAATAGGATTTTTTACCTTTGTGGTTGTCAGCAGAAGGCGCAGGTGGACGGAGGAAGGAAATTTAGTCCACTTCCATAAAAACTTCGGGGAGCTCTTCTGTCTGAGGGGTGCTCACATGTTCAAATCTCTTTGCTACAGATGACTCGGGTACAGGATGTTCTTTTCTCTTCAAATATCTATCCAATGACACTTGCTCTAACTCCCATAGCCACATCACTAGATTTCACAGCCTCCTTATTCTTTAATATCATACTGATCGTAGATTTCGCCATGCTGTATTCCCTATTCCCGATCGTGATCGACCAATCGATCTCCATGGTACTATTGGTAGATCGCAAGACAAGGTGATGTGACATTGTCAGGAACTGAGAAGCAATAAAATGACATCTCATTGAGAGACTCACTGCGAGCTCAAACAACGCCCCTTCGTTGCAAAGTGAAAAACAATGTCGTTAGTTACATTCAAATTTTTCGCTCGGTTTTTCCCCTTAAACGTAAGACAGAGTATAAAAAAGTGGAAGAGCTGGAGCAAGTAAGAAGAAAAAACATATCCATTCTCATATGGAATGAGAGGATGACTTTTTTCACGATGACATTTTCAAGTGCGGTTGTCTCGTCTGCCAGTTATCAGAGTGAACTCAGGTAATGGCAAACAATTGACATCATTATGTTGTGTTGTGCAACACATGCGGATACATATCAACATAAATTGCAATAATCTTCACTATATTTCTCAAGAAATATAATGAGTAGATCATTTTGACTTGGTCATTTCAAAAGTAGCTCCCTTGCTTAAAAAAGTGTGAGCACCCCTGCCCTAGCCAGATCAGACACTCGCACACCTCCTTCATATTTTGCGATTATTTCTTTCTTAAATGCAATAGTTGTATGCACTACTTTTCTTTTTTCACTTATAGCAGCACTTATTTTCTTTGGAGGCATGATGATTAGGGGCTAAAACTCTTCGTACACCTGTATTAAACGCGAGAGCAAAACGCAGCACGTCCGCTAGCGACAACAGTTGGTCACGAACAGAGCGATACACCTGTGCGGCGCTCAGCATCCCGCCCTCGCGTACACACTCACGCGTCGTACGGGCGTTTGAACTCCGATTGTTGTTCGAACTACGAAGCGAGAATATCTCGAATATTTTGTTCGGACTCCGATTTGTTCGAAGTGTGAGTCGTTCGAAAACCGAGGTACCACTGTATACTTTTTTTTTTTAATTATACGACAGTCTATCAAGACAGTCACACAAGTGATTACTGAGCAAACTCAATTTCCCACAGCACTGATTGGACAAGCAATGTCATGTGATCATCTACCCTCAATGGCGGAGGCTCTGTTGAACCCGAGACGACTCTCAGAACCCATAGGGTTTGAACAAACCCAGGTTAAGAACCACCGCTATTAATTGGCCCAAGGTGTGATTGTGAGTGTGAATGGTTGTTTTGTCTTTGTGTTGCGTGTGACTGGCAGGCAACCAATTCAGGGTATAGCCTGCCTGCTGCCCAAAGACAACCGATGAGGATAAGCAGATCAGAAAATGGATGGATGGATAGATATTATTACCCAGATATTCATTTTCACCTCATGATTGGAAACAAACTATTTTGTATTATTTTCAAGAAGTTGTTTTTGAGTGAACTATTTTTCATCAGAAAATACCTGAAGTTCATTTTTGCATTCCAATTTAACAAAATGCTGAGTCAAGTCAACTTCCTTTTAATAGCTCATATTTTTTTTACATATGTGTCCTTTCAAGCTGGTAACACACTGTTCCTATCTTTTGGGTTTCTAAGTACGTATGACTTGTTCAGATGAGCTATAAAACAAAGTTAAAGAATACATGAAAGAAATAACAATGGAATTCTATGAGAACCATCCTGAAGGGAAGCCCCATCAGGACAAAGTTTGCTGCTGAATGTGAACCTGCCTTTTATAAGTTACAATAAGTTAGAATTCACGATGCCAAAAGATAATGTACCAGATCTAAAGGACAACCGACGTCTCCGGACAAGTTGTGTCCATAATTTGTAAAATGGCTTCAAATGACTTCTACTGGGCGTATTTTAATAAGATTCCACCGCATATAGCTATATTTTACGTTTTAAGACTCGCGCTGAATATTCCGGAAGTCTTGTTTTTGAGTTGGTGACGAGTCCGTACGTGACGTCACTAAAGGAACGCCGCTGACCAAAAAAAAGACACATTGTAGCAGTCCTTCCATCACGTCAATGTATTTTGTTGTACTTGTTTGGTCTGAAAACCTTGTGTTGCACCCAAAAGCCGCCAGAAGAAGGCGCCCAAGCTCCATATAAGGAATTTATCAGCCTGGGGAAACGGAGGTGGCCACAGGAGGTCGCCATTTTGTGCCTCTTTTCTGGGAAGCTACATTGCAGTCCAGATGCCTCAAAATGACACGGAATAAATTCTTTAATCGATTGCAAACATGTATGCTTTCCTCTTCAGAACTATTTGAATCATATTCATAACTGGATGTGTAACAAGAAAGCATATTCTCCGAATCTGAAGCCATTGTTTCGATTCTCCAGCAATGCAAACCGTCTTGGCGTGACGTCACGAACTTGGGGCGGGACTTTCTGAAAATGCCTCAGATGTGTTGCAACAGGGAGACTTGGAAAACATGTAGGACCTTGAGGACCGGAGTTTGAGACCCCTGCTGTAAATCAAACATTTTGGTTTTCAATTTCTAATAAAAAAAACATGTCTTGGTTTGTGTGGTAGAAGTTTACATAATTTTAATATAAAGGCGCATGTAAGACCTTTTAAGACAAACTGCAAAAAAATAGGGAAGTGAGTGATGTGGCATTTCTCTCTCCTGCACTAAACACCCTAAGGTGTGAGTCACACTGCAATCAATACAATGACTGCACTGAGAGACCAAGCCCAAGTCTCCCTTCACCAAGCCACGTGCTCTTTTCACCTCTCTAATTTATCTTTGGTTCAAGATACAGATCCATGGAGAAAAGGAGAGCTTACCATGCGTGCTAAGAGAACAGCAATGATATGTGTAGGTTGGTTGCATGTGAATTCACTTACAATGTGGATGTTTGTTTGTTTTTTCACTCACCATCTTGGGTAGATAGCATTTGATTGTTTGCATTTGACTGCAGATGGTGGTTCTCAGTTGCTCTATAAAAGTTACCCTTTGTTGTGTCATCTGGTGTTAGAACAAGACCAGGAGAGAAAAAGACCAATGTTGCTTTTCGGATGACAAATAAAAATCAAGTACTGGGGATCAGGGAGAGAAAAAAAATGTCCATAAAAATCACGAGCAAAATGGCTGTGGAAGATACAATATCTTGTGCAGACCTCAATGACTAACTAATAATTTGGGTTTGAGTGCGCAGCAAATCGCTTTGTGTGTGTTAAGATAGTTATCCTATAAAATATTAGCGATAAAATAGATTGTTTTGTACATACCAGATTGAAAAAAAAACAACATTGTGAATTGGTGGGGAGAATCCTTAAACGGTCTCAATTCCACCACCATGCCTTCTCATTAGGAAGAAAGGTATGGAAACTGTAACGTGGAATAACATTTTATCTCTGGTCTGGTGTCTGTGGGCAGGAAAAAGAGTGGCAGAAAACATTGCAAAACCAGAAGAGGTGACGTGACCCTGAGGAAAATTGTTGGGAAGGGCCAATTTCAAACCTTGGCGGACCAGTGGAACCAGAGGACTGAGTCTAGAGTGGAAGTATCCAGAACCATCATGCACAGGTGTGTGCAGGAAATGGGCTACAGGTGCCACATTCACCAGGTAAAGCCACCTCTGAACTAGAAACAGCAGCAGAAGCTGACCCTGGCTAAAGACAACCAGCAAGTCAAGAGGAAGACTGGAGAAAAGAGAATGACAAAATGCCTGAAGTCGAGTGTCAAGTACCCATAGTCTGTGGTGGTCTGGGGTGCAATGCCAGCTCCTGCTCCACTGTATTTTATCAAGGGCAGAGTCAATGCAAAAAGCTGGGAGTAAATTTTGGGGTAATTCATTCTTACATCTGCTAAAAACCTTAATGGAGATGAGTATTTCATTGGTCAGCATGGCCTGCCAGCTGATCACAGTGCCAAAACCAATGGTAACTGACCATGATATTACTGTGCTCAGCTAGCCTGCCAACCCTCCTGACCTGAACCCCAACGAAAATCTGTGGTACATCGTGAAGAGGTAATCAATCAATGTGGATGTCCGTAACTCTAGAACTCTCTGGTGTCTGTGGGCACTCTAGAAGCATTGAAGACCTCTAACACCTCAGCAATGCCACAGGCCGATTGCCTACGTGCCACGTCACATTGAAGCAGTCACGACCAAGTATCGAGGGCATAACTGAACAGAATTATTGGCCGGTTGGCTTTCTTGTATTAAAATATTTGTTTTGATTGTTCGGATGAAATATGTTTTATATATATATATATATATATATATATATATATATATATATATATATATATATATATATATATATATATATATATATATACAGTGAGACCTCAACTTACGAACTTAATTGGTTCCCAGACAGAGTGTGTAAGGCGAAAAGTGTGTAAAAAATTCCCATAGAAAACCATTAAAATGGGAATAATCCGTTCCCGGGTTTCCATAAAATATTCTTTTCAACTAAATAAGCCTTAAAACTACACACAACATACCTTATTCTATGTATAATAAATGTGCTATTGTATTGTAATGAAAGAAATACACTGCATTGTATCATAAAGTCACTTTATTTACATTTGTGATGGTTATTGATGGCTTGATGGAATGGTGTTGGAGGTCAAAGGTCAAAGGGAATTGCTGTTTGGAAAGAGAGGCACATTACATGAGGACTGTAATTAAAGAAATAAACTGTGCTGTAAATGTTTTACCTCTTTGATGGTCATTGATGGCTTATGGAAGGAGAGTCACCTTCCATAAGGACGGTTGGTAACTTGACCTCTGGTGCTGTTCGGTCGTGTGCTTCCGCCGAAGATCACTCCGCCAGCCGTGGTAGGTGTGTATTATGAAAATAGTGCTTATTATAAGGTTTAATTTTCATAAATTTGACGTTTGTAAGACGAAAAGTTTGTAAGATAAGGTGTTTGTAAGTTGAGGTCTCACTGTATGTATAGATAGATAGATAGATAGATAGATAGATAGATAGATAGATAGATAGATAGATAGATAGATAGATAGATAGATAGATAGATAGATAGATAGATAGATAGATAGATAGATAGATAGATAGGCATATTTCATTACTTTCATGGCAAAATCATAAATATTCAAATAACAAATGGCTCTGATGTTCCTCAATTTGACTCATCAAGCTGCTGGGGTGGTTCACAGCTGCGCGTGAAGCGTTTGGGATGAAAAGCAACTGCTCAGAATCTGAGACCATGGTCCTCAGACACAAAAGTTTCAGTGCTCTCTCTTCTGGTTGCGGATGAGATCGTACCCAAAAAAGAGTTTGAGGATGTTGTCTCTTGTTCATTAGTGAGGGGAAGATGGAGCAGGTGTTTGACAGGAAGATCGGTGCAGTCTGTAAGGATGAACCATCTCTCGGCTTCAAATTTGTCAATGTGACATTTTGTTTACGAGTGCAAGATCGAGCCACATCCACAACTCTTATTCCTGTCATGACAAATGTGCTTAAAATGCTAGAAAGGTGATGTGTTTTTCAGTACTTATGTGAAAATAATCAAAAACAAATACACAAAACATTTTATGTCATCAAAATGCATGGAAAATTGATTTAGTTGAATCCAATTTTCATTATTGTGCTAATTTTTTGTGTTTCTAGTTTTGCGATGCAATTGCTCTCGATGCTGCAGTTGGTTGATTTAAAACAAAATTGACCTATTTTAAACCACCATTTTTTGTAATCATCTACATCTTGCAAACGCAAAACAGGCCACATGAAAATGTGTGAATGGTTATTTGTCTCAATATTGCCCTGCGACTGACTGTCGACTATTTCAGGGCATAGCTTGCTTTGCGCCAGAGGTCCTCCTTGCGACACAGTTCAGGATAAGCTGTGTTGAAAACAAAAAGATGGCTGGGTGGAGGGATGGTACGTGGATGGATGGACGGCTGGATGGATGGATGGATGAATGCTTCGAAGCTAAACAACAATAAATTTAAATTTATTCTACATAAAAAATGCAAGATGAAAGAGAAAAAAATCAGCATGAGGAGTCAAGGAAACAAGTCTGAATTTCATGTTTGTACTCCGTATATCTCACTGTTGAAGTGTGTGCAGGTGCACAAGCTAAATTTCATAAATATGTTATTCCCCCTCAAATGACATGTTTTTGTTGTCAGCATTTATGGCACAATTGGTCACAGAGCCCCTGGTGAAACTTGCTTTAATAAAGACTAATTTGGATTGGTTCAAATAAGCAGAGGCAGTGATTTGCTGTTGCTCTTCAGAAGATATCAGACGGCTGCTCTTACCCACACCTGTTCTCCCAGGGTGCCGCTGACGCACATGCTGCTCTGTGCAATAACTATTGAGTACAACATTTCACTCATTCAGCACCTCAAATGTTAGAGGAATTTTAACAAAAGAGGCAAAGAAACAAAACAGTGAACAAACAGAATGCGAACAAATAAAATGTGTCATTTGAGCTTGTATGAGATATGCCACATTTCCTGCATGCGAGCAGAGAGAAACGGTGGAGGTAGGGAGAAATGGCAAAAAAATAAAAAAACTTAATTCACATGATTCAATCTAAGATGTACCTACTCAAAATGTAGTGTCAATTTGGGGCATTGACTACAATTTAGTCCGATTCATGATTTTCGTCAATGCTACTTTTAAATCGAAAAGTAGAGAAAGAGAGAAGACAATGAAGGGTCTGAAGATGATTGTTCAGGGATTCTGAAATTTTCCATCAGGAAATGACTTTGAACAAAATTTGTGGTTTATTTGTGGTTTATTCTATAGCCTTGATAAAACAGTGGGATTTGATCAGATTAATGAGTCGCTACCTGCAATCACACTTGCAAGGTGCTGTGTCCGGGTGATGGAGTTGACACGCCGTGCTTCCACAATGGCTGAAGCTATTTTTCTGGCATGTCTCTCCTCACCATATGCAGCAAGGATGGAAGCAAGAGCCTCTTGATCTAAGGTGTTCACCACGTCAGCAGCACAGGGCATGTCAGAGAACCTACGCACAAAGGGAAAACCAATTAAATTGAGAAACGTCACAGGTTTGCTGACAGCAGTGAATCCTGTGAAATGTGGGATATGGCAGAACATCTTCATGGCTGATATGTATGTTAATATTTTTTCCAACATTCATTAGATTTAAATATTAATCATCAATGGAGAGACAAGATTATAACAACTGCTATACTAAACAATGAAATCTGAATTATGAGGTGGAAACATTTGGAACAGAATCATTATTATTACATGATCGTTTAATATAATTTTGCAAATAATGATGTAAATATATTTGAGTATCAACCCTTTATCCATCTCCAATCAACTATTCCCGAAGACATCCTTGTAGAGATGACATATTTCTAGACGTTTTGAATTTACTCCATTGATGAGGAAAAGTTGAACTAGTGGGCAACAGAACTTTCAAATAGAGAGCCCAAAGTGGGAAAGCCAAAGTTGTGGAAACAACTTTAGTTGGGAATCAAAAGATGAGCGCATGAAGAAAACATGGATTTTTACAAGTGGAAGCAATACTTTCAACAGGTAACATCCGTCTTACGATCGGGTTTCGTTCTGACCAAACGGTCGTAAGTCAAAATGCATTCAAAATGTTGCAAACGACCTGATTTGGACGCCACGGGGGCCGGCGGGCGTGGGTCTAGTTCGCCATTGTTATACCGGTTGCCATCTCCCCGGCTTTACCCCGCTCTTTGCGTCGACGTGCGGCCCGACACGACCAACTCGCCACCTCGACCGTCCCGCCACCTCACTCCGAAGCAGAATGAACTGTCTCAAAGAGGTGGCGGCGACACCGCGGCGTTGTCGTCGCGATGGTCCCGTGCGCCGACGCCCACACACCTTGGCTATCGTCCTCGCCGCGCCGGTGCCATCACACGGTCGATTGCTGTGCGAGAGTGAGATGCTGGCTGGCTGGCCAAAATTGTTGTACGTGTTGCCCGGCTGCTAGCGCGTTGCGGTGCCAGGCTTAGAATCAGATAAAAAAATAGGGTCTTGGGGTCGTGGTCGTTAAGTACGGGTGGTCGTAAGTTGGATGTTACCTATCTTCTACGCTGTGTTTATGTGTGGCATGGACACATTACCAAACACAATTCTGCCTCGGCACAGCTTCACTGAGTAAAGACATTCTCAAAAGCTGAGACGAAAAGCTCATGCTAATCTGTATAAGCAAATAACGAAAGGCAGCTCTGTTTACCTTTGTTAGCATGGATGTCAAACTTGCGGTGGATGTGGGTGACTGCATGTTAATATGTCAGCATAAAATTAGGGACAATGTGGCCCGCCTGTCACGTAAAGTGGCTCTGAATCTTAACCCAGACAACCTGGTCACATCATGGGCAGAGAAGCCTTTTGTGGGGGTGTTTGTCATCGACAGTGGGGCAAGAGCAGAACACCACAGCGAATCAATGTCCTCCATCTATCCCGGTTTTGTTTATCCTCTTCTCTCACACCACCTACCTTGATGTCTTCTTTGACAACATCCATAAACCTCCTCTTCGGTCTTCCTCTCGGTCTCCTGCCTGGCAGTTCAAGGCGCAGCATCCTTCTCCTGATATAGTCACTCTCTCTCCTCTGGACATGTCGAAACCATCTCAGTCTGGCCTCTTTGACTTTCTCTCCAAAGCCTCTAATACGAGTTGTCCCTCTAATGTACTCATTCATGATACTATGCAACCTGGTCACTCACAAAGAAAACCTCAACATCTTCAGCTCTGCTACCTCCAGCTCTGCTTCCTGTCTTTTTGTCAGTGGCACTGTCTCCAGTCCAAACATCATGGCTGGTCTCGCCACTGTTTTATACACTTTTCCTTTCATCCTAGCCGAAACCCTTCTATCACATATCACACCTGACATTCTTCTCCAGCCGCTCCAGCCTGCCTGGACACGCTTCTTCACCTCTTTTCCACACTACCCATTGCTCTGGACAGTTGACCCCAAGTACTTAAAATCCTCCACTTTCTTTATCTTTTCTCCCTGGAGCATCACTCTTGCACTTGGATCCCTCTCATTCACAAACATATATTCCGTCTTGCTGCGACTGATCTTTATTCCTCTCCTTTCCAGGGCATATCTCCACATCTCTAGTTTCTCCGCCACCTGTTCCCCGTTTCTCGCTACAGATCACAATGTCATCTGCAAACATCATGGTCCAAAGAGATTCTTGTCTAACATCGTCTGTCAGCCTGTCAGAATCAGAATCAGAATCACAAAACCTTTATCCGTCCCACAATGGGGAAATTTGCAACTGTCCATCGCCATAGCAAATAAGAAGGGGCTCAGAGCTGACACCTGGTGGAGTCCCACCTCCACCTTGAATTCCTCCGTCACACCGACAGCACACCTCACAACTGTCTTACAGTCATGATACATGTCTTGCACTGCTCTGACATACTTTTCTGTCACTCCAGACTTCCTCATGTTATACCACAGCTCTTTTCTGGGCACCCTGTCATACGCTTTCTCCAGATCTACAAAGACACATTGCAATTCCTTCTGACCTTCTCTGTACTTCTCTATCAGCATTCTTAAAGCAAACACTGCATCTGTGGTACTCTTTTTTTGGCATGAAGCCATACTGCTGTTCACAAATGTTCAGTTCTGCTCTTAGTCTAGTTTCAACTGCTATTTCCCATAGTTTCATTGCAAGAGCAGAACACGATTTATTGAATTGTTTAATTTCACTCTTGAAGGACGGGCATACACTCCTGATATTCAACTACAGGTACTGTCTTGATATACAAGCCATGAAAAAGTGTAATATGTCCCATTTTTTCTCAATTCGTAGGGAAGTTTATTGATGACGGCTTGTGCGTTTGTGACATTATCCAACTCATCCATGTAATCTAGATCTGACAGTAAGTAAGGCTTCACTATCATCTGTCTTTATGGAAGGTCAAATCAATGCGTTATTGGTGTATGCTGGAGCAATAGTGCAAGCATTTCAAAAATATTCCTCTAAGAGCGCTTCGCAGTATCTGTCATCTGGTTCTATATATAAACAGCACCTTACTAAATCTCTGGACTTTCCACATGTGTATTGTTCCATGAAGTATCAAAGAGCTTTGTTGATATCAGTTTATCTCCCTACACAATGATTGGAATGACACTAAGGATTATATTCCAATAGTTTTCCTTTGGAAACATCAATGGTTTGTGATTCCAAAGTTGAGAGAGATAGTTGCCTTATCATTTTGACATTGTCAGACAACGGCAATTATCTTAGTGCTGTTGTGATTTCTTACTAAGTGTGCATCAGAATAGTTTGAGTGTTCAGTAGGTGCCATTGCAATGATTCGCAATGTTCTTGTATTCTTTTTTTATTGCAAAATTGTTTGGCTCATCCTTGACAATTCTCTTTCGTGTGTTGGAATATTTATGACTTTAATATGCATACGTATATCACAATAAGTTTACTCTGATCCCTTCTTTGCACCCTATTCGATTCCTACGGCTTTAGCTGCTTCAAGATCGGCTTCCCATTCTAGTGTTGCTTCTTTAACGTGCTATGCTTTTGCTTCGGTCGTTGGAAGCATAAATTCTGTTGCTTTAAGCCTGTCTTCCTGTTCGGGTGCTGCAGCTTCTTTCAAATTCGCTTTCTGTTGCATTGTAGCTGCTTTCAAGACTGTATGCTAAACTTGATAAGCGATCAGAACTTGCCATTTGACTGTTTAGACTTTCTGGGAATCTTGATGTGATTGACACAGTGTCAATTACTTCATTCGCTTCTTATGTATTCCGTGTTCCTGTTCTTAATTGTGGGTGGGGGGAGAATAAATCATAAAAATAAATATGACATCCACTTCACGTATTCATATATATGAAAATCATAACACACATTTGGGTGACATGATTTATGATAATTATATTTACACAAGTTGGCTTGTAATTTCCACATTTCATCACATGTTAATTAAGAGCTCTTGATAAGAATAGAAAGCATACTCAAAACCACCGTGACCTTGTGTTTCATCTTGTAATCAACACTTACAGAACAGGAAAAGGGATCGTCACTTATCAGATATTTCCCCCACAGTTATTCCATGGCATCAAAATAATCTTCAATGTGATTTTGCCAAGATTAAACCTATTTTTGTATGAGCCTAAAAAAGGTTGAAGTATATAATATATGTACCATTGACTGTAATATGGCTGACAGGTAACAACGAATCATTTTTTTTTATTCAATGAAAATCAATTCTTCTTTTCCTTTCGGCTTTTCCCTTCAGGGGTTGCCACAGCGAATAAGTGTCCTCCATCTAACCGGATTTAGCCCATGCTTTCACGCCAGCTACCTTCATGTCATCTTTGACAGCATCCATAAACCTCCGCTTAGGTCTTCCTTTCGGTCTCCTGCCTGGAAGTTCAAGGCCCAGCATCCTTCTTCTGATATAGTCACTCTCTGTCCTCTCGACATATCCAAACCATCTCAGTCTGGCCTCTCTGAGTTTCTCTCCAAAACCTCAAATATACAGTGAGACCTCAACTTACGAACTTAATTGGTTCCCAGAGTGTGTAAGGCGAAAAGTGTGTATCTAACAAAAAATGTTCCCATAGGAAACCATTAAAATGGGAATAAACCACTCCCGGGTTTCCATAAAATATACTTTTCAACTAAATAAGCCTTAAAACTACACACAACATACTTTATTCTATGTATAATAAATGTGATATTGTATAGTAATGAAAGAAATACACTGCATTGTATCATAAAGTCACTTTATTTACATTTGTGATGGTCATTGATGGCTTGATGGAATGGCGTTGGAGGTCAAAGGTCAAAGGGAATTGCTGTTTGGAAAGAGAGGCACATTACATGAGGACTGTAATTAAAGAAATAAACGGTGCTGTAAAATAAAGTTTTATTTACCTTTTTGATGGTCGTTGATGGCTTATGGAAGGAGAGTCACCTTCCATAAGGACTGTTGGTAACTTAACCTCCGGTGTGGCTTCTCTTCTTTGCTTCTTTGCAGACTCCTCATCATTTTTGCTGATTAAAAACCTCTTAATTGACACCTGTTGCTTTCTGACTTGTAAGGTCTTACGAAGCTGAGGCATCACATTATTGTTCATCATGTTGATGATTGTCATAGCCACAGTCTTTTCTGGATGGAACTGTTCGGTAAAAGCCTGCACATCATTCCACTATGCCAACATTGCCTTTATGAGCTCAATTGATGCTGCAGATATCTCCTCCTCGCCCTCAGATGTTCTCGAACGATCCGTTGTCGGCTCCTGAATAAGCGCCGAACTTCCAGGTTGGCGCATGGCGATATCGGCATGAATTAGCCGTGCTTTCTCGCATAAAACAGCTTTACTCACGCTGTCGCCGGATAGCTGCTTTTCGTTAATCCAAATTAACAGAAGATTTTCAACTTCTTCGATTGCCCGAGACTTTGAGAGCACGGAAACACCTTTTGCAACAGACGCACCTTTGATGGCATTTCTGTTCCGGAGAATAGTAGCAATGGTTGACTTAGCATAGCCGTGGTCGGCCACTAAATCACACAAACGCACACCTCGTTCGTGTTTTTCAATGATCTCCTTCTCAGCGACTGTGATTTTATTTTGTGTCTTCTTGGGCTGAACACGACCCTGTGGTGGTTTTTTTTTTGGTCCTATCATAGTAAAATTATCAGCAAAAAGCTCCAAGGAGGCGATCGACGTGTGCATTCAATGAGAGGTGGTGTGGAAAGTAGCGCCGGCTGGCGCGCTGTTCGGTCGTGTGCTTCCGCCGAAGATCACTCCGCCAGATCTGAAGGTCGTGTGCTTTGATGGTCTTCCGCCGAAGATTATTCCACCAGCCGTGGTGGGTATCATGAAAATAATGCGTATTTTAAGGTTTAATTTTCATAAATTTTACGTTCGTAAGACGAAAAGTTCGTAAGATAAAGTGTTCGTAAGTTGAAGTCTCACTGTAAGTGGTCCCTCTAATAAACTCATTCCGGACCCTATTCAACATGGTCACTCCCAAAGAAAACCTTCACATCTTTATCTCTGGTCCAAACATCATAGCTGGTCTCACCGCCGTTTTATACACCTTTCCTTTCATCCTAGGTGAAACCCTTCTATCACGCATCAGACCTGACATTTTTCACCAGCCGTTCCAGCCTGCCTGGAAACGCTTCTTCACCTCTTTTCCACATTCTCCATTGCTCTTCACAATTGACCCCAATTACTTATCATCCTGCACCTTTTTCATCTCTTCTCCCTATAGAATCAGTCTTGTACTTGGGTCCCTCTCATTCACACACATATATCCCGTCTGGCTGCGACTGATTTTCATTCCTCTCCTTTCCAGAGCAAACCTCCACCTCTCTAGTTTCTCCCCCACCTGTTCCCACCTCTCACTACAGATCACAATGTCATCTACCAACATCATCGTCCAAGGAGATTCTTGTCTCACATCGTCTGTCAGCCTGTCCATCATCTTAGTGAATAAGAAGGAGCTCAGAGCTGACCACCGGTGGAGTCACAACTCCACCTTTAATTCCTCCGTCACACCGACAGCACACCTCCCAACTGTCTTCCAGTCATGATACATGTCTTGCACCGCTCTGACATACTTTTCTGTCACTCCAGACTTCCTCATGCAATGCCACAGCTCTTCTCTGGGCACCCTGTCGTACGCTTTCTCTAGATCTACAAAGACACAATGCAATTCCTTCTGACCTTCTCTGTACTTCTCTATCAGCATTTTTAAAGCAAACACTGCATCTGTCGTACTCTTTTTTTTTGGCATGAAGTCATTCTGCTGCTCACAAATGTTCACTTCTGCTCTTAGTCTCGCTTCAACTACTCTTTCCCCAAAGTTTCATTGTATGGCTCATTAAATTTATTCTTCTGTAGTTACTACAACTCTGCACTTCTCCCTTGTTGTTAAAAATGGGCACCAGTACACTTTGTCTCCATTCCCCAGGCATCTGCTCACCATCTAAGATCTTGTTTGACCATCCAGTCAGAAACACTACTGCTACCTCTCCGAGGTACTCCCATACCTCCATTGGTAAACCATCAAGCTCGAGTGTCTTTCCACCCATCATCCTCTTAAACGCTCTCCTCGCTTCATCCTTGCTAATCTTTGCTATGTCATGGTCCACAACAGTCACATCATCTACTCTTTGTTCCTTCTCATTTTCCTCCTTTATCAATTTTTCAAAATAGGCTTTCCATCTTGCCATCATCACCTGTTAATACAGTACCATGTCTATCCTTAATCACCCTAACCTGCTTCAGGTCCTTACCATCTTTGTCGCTCTGTGCCGCCAACATGTAAAGACCAGTCTCTCATTCCTTGCTGTTCAGCATCGCATGCAAGTCGTCGTAGGCCTCTTTGTTTGCCACCCTTACTTTCAATGTGCGCTGTATCTCGGTGTACTCCTGTCCACTCTCTTCCGTCCTCTCAGTGTCCCAATTCTTCTTTGCTAACCTCTTTCTCTGTATGCACTCCTGCACCTCCCCATTCCACCACCAAGTCTCCTTATCTACTGTTCTTCCAGTTAATACACCAAGTTTCCGAGCTGTCTTTCTGATTACATTCGCTGTAGTTTGCCAGTCATCTGAAAGGACTTCTTGCCCACCCAGTGCTTGTCTTAAGTCCTTCCTAAAAGTCATGCAACACTCTTCCTTTTTCAACTTCCACCATTTTGTCCTCAGTTCTGCCTTTGGTTTCTTCATCTTCCACACTACCAGCGTCATTCTACACACCACCAACCTATGCTGTCTGGCTACACTCTCACCAACCACTACTTTGCAGTCACTGATTTTCTTCAGATGGCACTGTTGATACAAAATGTAGTCTACTTGTGTACTCCTGCCTCCACTCTCATAGCTCACCTAATGTTCCTGTCTCTTCTGAAAGAAAGTATTCACAATAGACATTTCCATCCTCTTAGCAAAGTCAACCACCAGCCGTCCTTCAGCGTTCCGCATCTGGAGTCATAACCTTCCCATCACGTCCTCATCATCTTTGTTTCCTGCGCCAACATATCCATTGAAGTCTCCACCAATTACTAGGGATGTTCTGTATGAGTTAATCAAAGTCCAACCAAAACGTCTCCTTCCCACCAAATCACATCGTACTTGTGGGGCAAACCCACTAACAGCATTTAAAATGACACCTTCAATTTCTATTTTTACCTCTAAGACATTCCTGACAAACTTATCTTTCAAGAGAACACCAACTCCATTTCTCTTTTTGTCTATACCATGATAGAACAACTTGAACCCTGACCCTAAGCTTCTAGCTTTGCTCCCTTTCTACCTGGGCACAATAAGACACTGGCTTGTGTCCCCGTGTGGTTATGTGGAAAATCAATACATGCTGTACAATATAGAGACTCTTATGAATGGATCTGCAATAGCTTCTGTTAGTTGGGCTCTTGCTCGAAGAATTATGTTCTACATACTTGGCAATAAAGATGATTCTGATTCTTATCATGAAGACCAAATTCACAACTTTAATATAGAAAGTACAAGTGTCTGAAACTCATGACAAAACGTTACCGGACACCAGGGCAGACAACTCTAAAAAGTTGCCTGCCTGGCCATAAAGATGCCTGCCCCATTTTTCACAACTTGAAAGACAATAAGACAACTAATTGCAAAAAAACCATTGTTGCAAAGTATTAAGGATTGTTTTTATTAAGGTTGTACCAAGCACAAATGCTGCCTTGCTTAATTTATCGTAAATATCCCTGGCTGATGATTTTGCTCCAGTTGTCGTTTGTCCATACACTGTTCGGCATTTTGCACAATGCAATGTTTGCGTTGCGTCGTCTGCTACAACCCACGTGAACTCCTCTTTCCATGATGCTTTTAATGTACGTTCAATTTCTAAGCGCCTTTCAAAACTCTCAGGTACTCTTTACAGTCACGGTATAATGTACGTTTACGTTTTGTAGCGTCATAAATTTTGTTAGCCTTTTTTGAATCTTTCTTCTGGGGCTGAGGTTCTGTGCATCTACTTTGGAAAATGATATGCAAATGCTCGACCGACCTTGTAACGCTTGGGAAGGATGGAAGCACGAAGCAGGCTTCTGATTGTCTGCTGTGCCGAGTATGCAAATTGCCAAACAAACCGAAATTCCGACATTTCCAAACCGAATGAAGATTTCGAAATCTTTGTTCAAACGTTTGCTTTAAAGGACAACCGACGCCTTCGGACAAGTTGTGTCCATAATTGGTAAAATCGCTTCAAATGACTTCTACTGAGCGTATTTTACAAAGATTCCACCGCATATAGCTATATTTTACATTTTAAGACTCGCGCTGAACATTCAGGAAGTCTTGTTTTAAAGTTGGTGACGATTCCTGACGTCACGTCATGGAAGGAACGCCCCTTACCGAGAAAGGACACACAATGCATTTTGCGGTACTTTGTTTGGTCTGAAAAGTTCGTGTTGATCCGTGTTGATGGCGAAATTAGAAGGAAAATACATAACACGATGGTGAATCGTTGTGTGTTGCACGAAGACTACTATTTGATATTTACTGACACATATTCCCAGGAGACAAATCAGCCCATTTCCACGGAGCTCTGGCGCCATCTTCTGGTGCTACATTTCTGTCCAGATGCCTCAAAATGACACAGAATAAATTATTTAATCAATTGCAAACATGTAAGCTTTCCTCTTCAGAACTACAGTAAAGTCTCGTTATATCGATATTCAAAGGAGTCCGAAAAAATATCGATATAACCGGGACTATCGATACATCCGACGCTGTTTGCATGTAATTTTGTCCGTGCGTGCATAGAAATAGTATCGATATAACCGGGACTATCGATATATCCGACTTTACTGTATTTGAATCATATTCATAACTGGATAAGTAACAAGAAAGCATTTTCTCCGAATCTGAAGCCATTGTTTTGATTCTCGAGCAAGGCAACCCGTCAATTTGAAGTAGTTTTCAGACACTTTCATTTTCATTGGTGTTTTGCATTTGACAAAAAATAGCATCCAGCGTGTTTTTGGTATTTTAGAAACCAAAAAGTGGTGTCGGTTGTCCTTTAAGATTTGTATATATATTTTTTTTTCTTGAAGAACTTGTCGGCAACCCGGGCTGAGACGTTTTGTAAGTTGTACGCCCAACGGAAAAGTTGCACGCCCTGGGGTCTGGGCAGACACTATTTCAGACACTAAAACTACCATTGGTTAACTCAAAGCAGTATGCAGACCGCTTTGGGCTCACACGGGATGCCGTCTTTCTTACTTTCTGGTCTTTATATTATATTTAATACAGATAAGAAATTGGGTCTTATGTGTAAATATAAATTATGATTATGGATTCCAGATATCCATTGAAGTCCAGTACCTGTCATGTGATACCAAGGATCCAAATATGGAAATTAAATGTATGGCTACATAGTTTGTTGCCAATTTTGTGAATTTTAAAATTCATCACCTCTTTCCATCCATTCTCATGTCCAAAGGCCCATCCTTGCTGAGCGAAAAGCCTCTTTCTGCATCATCCATCTGCATGGAAGAGCAGCCGGCATCCAAAAGCACTGCATCAATACTGCCTGCTTCAAAGTTGATGGTTGAGAGCAGGGCTTCAAGCTCGCTGAATAGTCCAAGTAAAGGTTTTACCCGGCCACTAAAGAAAAGGGATCATCAGTTAATTGTGCATTAGTATTGAATTTTCTGTTGTTGTTTTTTTATGACAGCGATGTCTTTAATAACAACGTGGTCAAATAATAGGGTCCATGGCTGTTTTCAATCACGATGAAATAACATAAGGTGCAGTGTTAAAAAGTATACAGGAGCAGTGGTTAAGTAGCAATTAGTGAAATGTGTATATATTCAGAGATACTGTAACAAAATGCATGCTCCAAGATCTAAAACATTTTCTACTTACACCACAAGGCATTTCTCTCAAATGTTCTTCACAAATTGGTTCAAATTTTTGTTATGTGGGCATTTATCCTTTGTCAAGATAATCCATACCGCCTTACAAGTGTGGCATTATCAGGATGACGATAAGATAACATGATTTTTACACAAGTGCACCTTAGCCTGGTTACAAGAATAGGCCACTATAATATGTGGGGTTTTCCTATGTTGTGGATGTCTTTTGGGGTCAAAAAACCAGTCACTTTCACTCCCGTCCTATTCCATTCCCAGAGAGAAAAATTCCAATCTCACCCCTAAACCACAGTTAAAAAAATATATACAATTCAGTCCTATCGCACTCTGTCAGAGATATGACAGTCAGACACCGTGGACAGAGACTCGGAACCAGACAGATTGTCCCCACTGCCGGCAGGAGACGCAGTCATCAAATGACATACGTCTGAATTCTGCGCCCCTCTGCCAAGCTATTTATTGATAGTATATGTAAATTAAAGTGATAAATTAGTAGAACATAGTTTTCTTGATTATAATGCCACGCCTCTGGGCATTCTGAGCACCAACAGCTGCAAGCAGTAAAACATAGACATTTTAATTGGTTGTCTTTTCCATGAACTGATAAATTTGTAATCTGGCGCTTGTGCAGGATGTTTAAGCCGTAAATAACTTTGGTGAAAAAGGAGTATCTAAAGCCCTAAATTCTGTGCAAGGCCGGACCTTCTAGAATCTAGATGGAGACGACAGTTCACCTTGCCGTGTCTGTTTCACTCAGATTTACTGTGGCCATCTGCGCTTTGACTGTGGGCCCATTGTTTAGTTGGTCAGCAAAGCACGGCACTTTTAAATATGATAAATTCTTATTCTCCATCACGCTCCCAGTGAAAACACCTCCTACACCCATTATAAATGACTCCCGTACTGGTCCCATTCTGGACGTCGCCGTCGCGAGAACTGGTGGTCAGACACAAGAGCGTAGTCAAATAATAGTGACTTGTGACGAATGTCTGTCTTACTATGGCTCGCTTTACGGGGCATCATGTCAAATTTGGGATTGTTTAGAGCACAAGTGTCAAAGAAAAGGACTGGGAGCCAGATCTGTCCCGGCACGTATTCTTCTGTAGCGCACGAAAGCAATTTGAGTATGTCAACTTCCAAGATGCTTGCTATTTTCTAAATCAATTTAAAATTAAAATGGTTGAATGATCCATTATTCTTGATTTAGCATGTCTAAATTAGTTATCTATCTTTTTGTTGTTTGTTGTGTACTGTATGTAACATGCAGCATACAGTCATAACGCCGCTCCGAGAGAAACCGTAACTCCCATGTGGCCCACAACAAAAATAAGTTAGACATCCCTAATATGGGGGGAAGGGGTAAATGGCAAAAACCTTTGGGAAGAAAGTAAAATATTAAGCGGCTACAATAAATAAATGAAGAGGTCTTTTATCAAAATAGATCATTGGTTTGGACTATCCGTTAGTAATCTCACAGTGGAGAAATCTACATTTCAAAGGAGCAAATCAATCAAAATAAGGAAAGGAATGGAAGAAGTAGAAAAACAAAATACAGGACCTAATGTAAAAGCAGCCACTCTCACAGCGCCATCTTCAAGTCCAAACAACAACTCAAAAACTAAAAAAATAATGTGACACAACACAAAAGACAGAGATGGTCATTCAATCTTTAGCACTTTCTGCACCCTCTTTGTTGTATGAAGCAGTTCTAGATGAAAGAGCAGAGTATCAAAGCGTCCGTTTCACAATTGGATCAAGGACGTCATGGTGAAATGTGCACATCTGCTACAAGCTAAATGTTGAAAGCAAACACGAAGCTGTTGCATCCGTTAATCAAAAGAGACTGTCTCACATCTCCTGTAATGAATCCAGTTCAATTCCAAGCCGCGACAGTTCCATATACGCATTGGTGCTCTGCACTGACCCTTGTTTAATAATACTTTTAGGCATACAAAGACATAATTCATGCTGGACTTCAATATACTGTAAGGACAATGTTTATTAACTATTGCTACTGAAACATACATGTTTTTTTGTTACAAAACTAGAGAAGCTTCTGCTGAGTCTACAGGCAGTCAATTTCTTTAATATTTAGCCTCCATAAGCTTTGAGTTACTTTGACCCTAGATTTAATGGGGAAGAAAAACAGCGGCACCCACTTTCCATATTTCTGTTCTTGAACATTTCAAAGATGAACATGAGATTCTTTGGGAGCCTTGTATCTGCATCACCTATTCCATTAGGACTTTCCAATAACTGACAGAGCAAAGCCATGTACATTCAGTCAGTTACTCATGCAAGCACGGTGAAATCCTTCTGCCACACACATGAAAAATTCATGTGACCTTTTAACATTGTGTGATCAAAGAAGATGGCACAAGAAAGCAACAGGAGTAATAATCTTAATATTAAAAGTAAGAAAGAAAATCTCTCTGTATCTTTTAACATTTTGCCAGTGGTTCTGGCAATACTGTCTCATCGGAAAGGTGAATTCAAACAATTCTGCCCGTATTCAATAGAACAGGGGTCGGTAATATTTTTGACTAAGAAAGCCATAAAAATAAAATATTTAGAAATGTTTTTCAGTGAGAGCCACACGCCCACACACGGGCGTGCGCGCACATACAAACACACCCACGCAAACACGTACGTGCCCCCACTTTTCAACAAAATATCAGAGTGCATTATTTAAAATAACTTTGTGATAGTACTCACTGTTAACATGACTGGTTTTCCGTTCCTCGTGATTGATGAAAATCCAGGCAAACGATCGGAATGAAATTCAACTTGCCGGTCCAGAGGCGAAGTTACTGCTTGCTAGCCTGCACACGGCTCATAAGCTTCCACACTTGCTATCTGCAATATACTTCTCGCAGAAGTATGTTGATGCTAACGTTAACATGGGGCTTGTTAAAATGTCATTGAAATTCGACTGGCACCGATGGTATTGTTTCATTGCAAATTAGAATCAGAACATTTT
The DNA here is from genome assembly GCF_051943395.1 of Hippocampus bargibanti. Lineage (NCBI taxonomy): Eukaryota > Metazoa > Chordata > Actinopteri > Syngnathiformes > Syngnathidae > Hippocampus > Hippocampus bargibanti. Next base: position 11,624,956 of record NC_142736.1, on the reverse strand, counting down.
GTCTCCTCAAAGGCTAATGCTCCGGTGCATTCAAGCTGAAGTGCACTTGTTGGGCTCATTTAAAGGTGCGTTTACCTGTTTCAACATGACGGCCAGTTTCATCCAATCAAAATGGCGCTTTCGGGCAACCTAGGTCAGTGTCATCCAGTCAAAATTGCGCATTCCGCCAACTGCAGCCCCAACGGCAAATGAACGGCGAAAAAAACAGAATATGTATTTAGTTTTATCGGCGGGCCATATGCAATCATCAAAAGAGCCATATATGGCTCGCGAGCCATAGGTTCTTGACCCCTGCAATAGAACAATTGATACTAAAGCAAATTATTTCAAATACTCATCCTGTTTTGTGAAGGCTGCACTATTTTTTGACGACTGTTGTGTTGTCAACACCAACAAGCATTTGATTTTCCATTCAAAAAGTGGGTGTGGCATATCATGTCACTTATGGCCACAGCTTCGGAGCATGTAGTTGAGTATGGGAACGTAGTACTATATTTTCTGAACTATACTTTTGCTCCATTAGTACCATCCACAGACAATGAAGGTTTTTGATTCTATTTTTGTTTAATCTTTCTGTGCATCACTTTGCAGCACTGTTTGTTTATGTTGCCGATAAGCTAAGTGAAATTGAGACGCGAGTATCTCAAAGAAGCCAAAGACGCTATTTCATGCAAACATTTTTGTTGCTATGCTGTATCCTAGCAACCTGAAGTTACAAATTCAGAAATGGTGCTGTTTTCTATGAGGAGAATTCCACCTGCACACAAAAACTAATTTTATTACCATCTACATCATGTTTTTAAATTGCTGATGGGCTTCTAAAAATATGCAAAACAGTTACATAACATCTTTAAATGATTCATTTCTTTATGTGTTCGAGACAGTGTTGGATACATAAATGTCTTATGTAAGGTCTTTTATTATTAAAAAGGCCAAGTTATATTAGTGTATGTGCCAAGGTCCAAGTGTGGATCCGTAATTACTTAAGAGTTCTGAACTATTTATGGTTGTATCACCTTACTATATTTTTCTGGGTGCCCCTAGGGGATCAACTTGAGAAGAATGTGTTGTTCAAAGAGATCATACTAGAACATACAAATGAGTCATTCAAAGTTACTGTACAATAAAATATATTGTTGAAAACAAAAAACATTTTGGGGAGGCTAATCAAAAGCCAACACTCTACAGCCTGAAGACAATTGTGTTCTAAATACTGCTTCTCCTCACAAATCATGCCAGAAATACTCCCTTGTGTTGACCTGCTCCGTTGCGTTACCTGCGTCACTGAAGCCTAAGACAAGATGCTGATTGATTGCTTTCAGCAGGGGACCAGTGATGAAAATATCTTCAATCCAAGGAAAGAAAAAAACAGACGGTTATAAACATAGAACACGCAGAAATACACCGGTGTACAAGTGCTTGTTCAAATTTTCAATTTGTCCTTCCTCAGTCCAAGCTAAAAAAGTATATATGTGGCCAGTCTACACAATAGACTATGGGCAAAAATAAATGTAATCAAAACTCTCCCACTCGCGCACATCAGACAAAACAGCAATAAATATCATGTTGTATTTCTATTCACTATTGGAGGCCTTGAACAGATGAGTTTTAGCTTTAATTCTCAGCTGAATTTTAATTGTTTATTCAACGCTATCAATTAAATCAAAATCAGAATCATCTTTAACCGGTTAGTTGCTCTTTTAAAGGTTAAATAAAATATTTCAAAAGGTTGTTCCACAATGTTAGCATGTTACCACGGGGGGAGGAGAGATTGGGGGTGTCAGTTGCATTTGTCAGGCTGTCATTTGTCAGTTGCCAATGGCCTGCCCACGTGTTTGTCATCGTCAGTCTATCATTATTTCAAGCTGACCAAATAGTGATCCTCAGTTTGTCATTCCATAATTGTTACTGTAATCGTCCTTCCATTAATGCTAAATGACAGTTTGTCAGCACTTTTTTAGAACTACAGTGATACCTCAGTTTACAAACTTAATTGGTTCCCAGAAAGCGTGTGTAAAGCGAAAAGTTTGCCCGCCAAACATTTATTTTCCATAAGAATGTCATGATCTGGTTGGCGACCAACGGGGGGCGCTGTCGGCCCCGCCTGCACCTGCATAGGTGCTGGTCGTTTCCAATCAGTGACACTCAAAAGGACCCCCGGCATGACCATTCGGTGTCGGGTAATTGTTAAATGTCACTGTATGCTGTTGAACACATTGTATGCTGTTGTATGCAATTGTATGCATTGTGTGCAGTGCATGTGTTTGTTTAATCTTGGCGGACTATTAATCTTGGTTTTCTTTTGATACTTTGTATTTTTTTTCCAGTCAGAAGATTTTGATGTTTTAGATTTTGTTCCTGCTGACTTTATTTTAATACAATTTGTCAAACACAACCTCCTGCTCCCTCCTGCCTGCTTTTTGGGATCTGCACCCGCCATCACCACCTTGCTAAACGTGACAAAGAAACCATTAAAATGAAAATAATCCTTTCCCAGGTCCCCATGAAACATAATTTTGTACTAAACAAGCCGTAAAACTACACAAAATATACATTATTTTATGTATAATAAATGTGCTATTGTATTGTAATTAAAGAAATAAACTGTACCATATAATAAAGTCGTTTTATTTACCTTTGTGATAGTCGTTGATGTAGTGTCCACTTGATGATGTCCTAGAGAAGTTGTTGTGCTTTCTCGGGGATAATATCCTCACTCACACGTTCCCCTGCGAGCTGCTTTTCGTTAATCCAAATCAACAGAAGTTTTTCAAACTCTTCTATTGCCTGAGACCATTGCTTAAATAACACAGAAAAACCCTGAGTCACACGTAGCAATGGTTGACTTAGCATACTGGTACTGGGACGCTAAGTCACACAAACGCACATCTCATTCGTGTTCATCGATTATCTCCTTCTTCTGTTCGACCGTAATTTTCTTTTGTGTTCTCTTCGGCTTAACACTAGCCTGTGGTGGTGTCTTTTTCTGTCCAATAATAGCAAAAGTACTTCCCTCGATAGCAAACCACGTCTGCACTCGAACGGGCGAAGAAAAACTAGTCCGTCAGCCACTGTGGTGCTGTTCGACCGTGTGGTTTGGTGTTCATCTGTCGAAAACTAGTCCACCAGCCACCGTGGCGCTATGTGGTTTGGTTCATTTGTCGACAACTAGTTTGTTTGAATGCCAAAATTATATTCTCGCGAATTTAATGTTTGTAAGGCGAAAAGTTTGTAGGATAAAGCGTTCATAAGGAAATTTGGTTTTTGTGATAGTGCATGAACCGTGAAACAGGACATTGATCACATGAAAACTAAATGCAGGGATACATCTGGGAAATAAAAACATGTCTGAAAAGGGGCCAAATTTTAAACTGTATGGGCTCGATTTAACAAGATTTCCAAAGTATACAAAATATTTTGAAATACACCACAATACATTCACATACCAGTGAATGTATATGTACAATTTTTGAAACCAGAAAAGCCTAGTCATATGTCGGGGTCCAGATCACTGCGCATGCGCAGTAAGCTGTCTGCATTTCCGCTTGTTAGCGTTTTTTTTATCATTTCAAATAGTATACAGCGTACTACAAATTGTAGCCACAAGCCACTGTCTTATTGTACCGGTCCCAAGCCCGGATAAATACAAGGGTTGTGTCAGGAAGGGCATCCGACGTAAAAAAATTGCCAAAACAAATATGTGAATCAAACCTCTGAATCCCATACGGCAGGGGTGTCAAAGTCATTTTTTGCCGCGGGCCACATTGTAGTTATGGTTTCCTCTCGAGGGCCGTTATGAATTTGGGGAACCCATTAGAATGTTTAAATCCCTTCAAATATTACATATAGAGCACACAGCAAATTAATGAATAACTCGTTTTCAAATATTAAGTCAACAATAATGACTTTTATTGTGGTTGACATCCAAAAATATGAAATTTTGGCTCAGATTTTAGCTGTCATCATGGAATTTAACAAGTTTGATTTGCTTTCACGGGCCGAAAAAAATGATGTGGCAGGCCGGGTTTGGCCCGCGGGCCTTGACTTTGACACCTGTGCCATACGGGATCGGTCGTGCCCTGGGTTAACAACGGCCGCCATTGGTATTGTTGACCTTCAGGGTGACAGTGGAAAATTGACTACTGTTGGTCGAAGAAGGAGAGGAGGGAGGTGTGCCCGGAGGAAAAGAGAGAAATGGAATGCCAAGAGTATAGAACCAAGAGTAGGAACTTTGAATGTAGGAACAATGAAAGGTAAAGGTAGAGAGCTGGTTGACATGATGCAGAAAAGGAAGGTAGACATACTGTGTGTCCAGGAGACCAGGTGGAAAGGGAGCAAATCTAGAAGCTTAGGGTCAGGGTTTAAGTTTTCTATCATGGTGAGGAGAGAAAGAGAAATGGAGTTGGGGTTATCTTAAAAGAGGAGTTTGTTAGGAATGTCTTATAAGTAAAAAGATTATCTGATAGAATGACGAGTCTGAAGCTAGAAATTGAAGGCGTGATGTTCAATGTTGTTTGTGGGTATGCCCCACAAGTAGGATGTGAGCTGGCGGAAAGGAGAAATTTTGGTTGGAATTTGATGAAGTCATACAGAACATCCCGAGAAGTGAGAGGGTTGTAATTGGTGGAGACCTCAATGGACATGTTGGCGCTGGAAACAAAGACGATGAGGAGGTGATGGGCAGGTTTGGACTCCTGATTAGGAACGCTAAAGGACAGATGGTGGTTGACTTTGCTAAGAGAATGGAAATGGCTATTGTGAATACTTTCTTTTGGAAGAGACAGGAACATAGGGTGACCTAGAAGAGTGGAGGCAGAAGTACGCAGGTACATTATATGTTGTGTCAACGGCGCCATCTAAAGGAAATCAGTGACTGCAAAGTACTGGTTGGTGAGAGTGTAGCGAGACAGCATAGGTTGGTGGTGTGTAGGATGACGCTGGCACTGAGGAAGATGAAGAAACCAAAAGATGAAGTGAGGACAAAATGGTGGAAGTTGAAAAAGGAATAATGTTGCATGACATTTAGGAAGGAGGTAAGACAAGCACTGGGTGGGCAAGAGGTCCTTCCAGATGACTGGCAAACTACAGCGAACATAATCAGAGACACAGGTCGGAAAGTACTTGGTGTATCAAGTAGAAGAAAGGTAGATAAGGGGATTTGGTGGTGGAATGGGGAGGTGCAGGAGTGTATACCGAGAAAGAGGTTAGCAAAGAAGAAGTGGGACACTGAGAGGATGGACGAAAGTAGACAAGGAGATGCAGTGCACGGTTAAAGTAAAGGTGTCAAAGGCCAAACAAGAGGCCTATGATGACTTGTATGCTCGGCTGGACAGCAAGGAAGGCGAGACTGATCTTTACAGTCTGGCGAGACAGAGAGACAAAGAAGGTAAGGACTTGCAGCAGGTTCGGGTGATTAAGGATAATGATGGCAATGTATTGTACAGGTGCCAGTAGTGTGATGCCAAGATGGAAAGAGTACTTTGAAGAATTGATGAATGAGGAAAATGAGAAGGAACAAAGAGTAGAAGATGTGACTGTTGTGGACCAAGATGTAGCAAACATTAGCAAGGATGAAGTGAGGAGGACGCTGAAGAGGATGAAGGGGGGAAAGGCACTCGGGCCTGATGATTTACCAATCGAGGTATGGAAGTGTCATTGAGAGGTGGCGGTGGTGTTCCTGACTGGGTTATTCAACAAGATCTTAGATGGTGAACAGATGCCTAAAGAATGGACACGAAGTGCACTCGTGCCCATTTTTAAGAACAAAGGAGATGTCCAGAGTTGTACGAACTACAGAGGAATAAAGTTGATGAGCCATACAATGAAACCCTGGGAAAGAGTAGTTGAAGCTAGACTAAGAGCAGAAGTGAACATTTGTGAACAGCAGTATGGCTTCATGCCAAAAAAAGAGTACGACAGCTGCAGTGTTTGCTTTAAAAATGCTGATAGAGAAGTACAGAGAAGGTCAGAAGGAATTGCATTGTGTCTTTGTAGATCTGGAGAAAGCGTATGCCAGGGTGCCCAGAGAAGAGCTGTGGTATTGCATGAGGAAGTCTGGAGTGACAGAAAAGTATGTCAGAGCGGTGCAAGACATGTATCATGACTGTAAGACAGTTGTGAGGTGTGCTGTTGGTGTGACAGAGGAATTCAAGGTGGAGGTGGGACTCCACCAGGGGTCAGCTCTGAGCCCCTTCTTATTTGCTATGGTGATGGACAGGCTGACAGACGATGTTAGACAAGAATCTCCGTGGACCATGATGTTTGCAGATGGCATTGTGATCTGTAGCGAGAACGGGGAACAGGTGGCGGAGAAACTAGAGATGTGGAGATATGCCCTGGAAAGGAGAGGAATGAAGATCAGTCGCAGCAAGACGGAATATATGTGTGTGAATGAGAGGGATCCAAGTGCAAGAATGATGCTCCAGGGAGAAAAGATAAAGAAGGTGGAGGATTTTAAGTACTTGGGGTCAACTGTCCAGAGCAATGGAGAGTGTGAAAAAGAGGTGAAGAAGCGTGTCCAGGCAGGCTGGAGCGGCTGGAGAAAAATGTCAGGTGTAATGTGTGATAGAAGGGTTTCAGCGAGGATGAAAGGAAAAGTGTATAAACCAGTGGTGAGACCAGCGGAGCTGGAGGGAGCAGAGCGGAAGATGTTGAGGTTTTCCTTGGGATGACCAGGTTGGATATGATCAGGAATGAGTACATTAGAGGGACAACTCATATTAGAGGCTTTGGAGAGAAAGTCAGATAGGCCAGACTGAGATGATTTGGACATCTCCAGAGGAGAGAGAGTGACTATATCGAGAGAAGGATGCTGAGCCTTGAACTGCCAGGCAGGAGACCGAGAGGAAGACCGAAGAGGAGGTTTATGGATGTGATCAAAGAGGACATGAAGGTAGCTGGTGTGAGAGAAGAGGATGCACAAAACCGGGATAGATGGAGGACATTGATTCGCTGTGACGACCCCTGAAGGGAAAAGCCGAAAGGAAAAGAAGTTGGAAGAAGAAAGTTGATAGGTATGAAGGTAACTTCAATGACCATTATGATTGTTTGATCTCTTTAACAGAGTCAACAGTTTTGTTTGGGAATGGTATAATTATACCAATATTTGCCAGTACCACATATATTTCTACAACAAGCTAAATGATCGATCATGAGAGTTCTACAAGTACAGTGTATGTTCACCAGATGTACACTATTTTTAAAAATCTGCTGAGAAGCAGTATTTACCTGCGGTCACATCCTTGAACCCAGCTACAATGAATTGCAACGATCAACAAGTCATCAGAAATAGATTTAGGTTACCATGGGATTTTAAACGTCCATGTTTTTTTATAGTTCATGATGCCTAAATGAAACGATAGAGCCGTTTTACCCAAAAAAGTTTTAACATTTAACCTTTAATGTGGGCAAATAAAATAAAAAGCAGACAAAATGCACATTAGTTCGCCAATAGCAAGTACAAGAGATGAAAAGAAAAATGAAATGCTGACAGGTGACAGGTGAATTTCACAAGCAAGCTGTGCTGGCAGCTTCTTTGGAAATATATTTTTCTTTGTTTTTTTTTCACATTGGTGCTTCATAATATGCTTTGAGGTTATACTTTTCTCAAGATACGAGAGCACAAATAGTAGGAGAGAAAATCCTCCAGCCCTGGTGGACGATTCACTGCGTAGGATGAGAAGGCCTTTTACTCAGGCTTTCAAAAATATTGGTTAATTGCAAGATTCCTCTCAACTTGCATCATGAGTAGGCGTCGAAGAGTTTACGGCACAGGTGCATTGCGGCTGACAGAATAGTGTTTGGAAATTCTCTCCTAATTGTCATTCCCCGCTCAGAGGTTTTTTTTCCTTGCACATTCCCTTGGGAGAGGTTTCCCCAGAATCTACGAAAAAGGATTCCTGCCCACGCCGTGGCCTTAGAAACATCTCATTTTCAACACCCCTCAGCTTGCTCATGTACACACATATTTGCTGTCGACGTGGCATTGTATCTCCTCATACTCTCACTCTCATCATTTTTTTTATTCTTTTTACTCTGAAACACTTTCTCTCTCCAATCTTATAGATCCACCGGGGGAAACATCAAAGTTGCGGGCCTATTCTCTGACAAATGACTCGCTTGGCCCACAAGCTCTTAGAGGGAGGGATAGGGAAGGCTGGAAGTAAAGATGGGAAATGGACATGATAGGGCAAAGTAACTGAGTTAGCAGCATTTGACTGGACTCAGGCAAGTAGTGAGAACCACTGTAAAAAATGCAATAATATATTGCACCGACAAATGTTTGCTGAACTGACTACAAACCAAACAGTGCTCTGAAAGGTGATGCGGTCAAGTATGACATAAAAAAGGGTAAAACATTAACCACCATCCTGTATAAACATTGTCTAGACCAGACATGGGCAAACTACGGCCCGCGGGCCACATAAGGCCCGTTCGACTTTCTAATCCGGCCCGCCGAACTTGTCCAAATTATAGTAAAAACAGTGTCTGAAAGTCTGAAAAGGTTAGCGGACAACAAGGCAGACAACTCTGAAAAGGTGCCATGAAGAAAGGCGAGAAATTGCAAAAAAAAAACAACAACAACAAAAACATACACGTGTACTGTTTGTGCATGAAGGCAAATCCAATCCAATCCAATCCAATCCAAGGCGAGCGAGGGCGTCCGTGGCTAGTTTGTAGAGTGCGCGGTCAGGACAATCCATCCATGATTTTGCGGCGTTTAACACAAGTAGATATTATTGAGCTTGAGTATTTCGTTGTGTAATAATATGTATTGAATGTTGAAAGTGATTCCATTTTTCAAAAATGTTGATTTCTTTAACTTTCCACTTTCGATTGAAACGTATTAAAAACAGACGCAATCTTGATAAATCACAGCGCATGTTATTTTAATCTATTTACATTTCCTCCTCCCAGTAGCTGCAAAATAGTATGTAAATGACATATCTTGCATTTTCCTTGAGACAAATTTATGAACTGATAAGGGCTATTTTTCACATTTGAAAGACTGTTAATAAATCAATCAAAAAACATCCCTTTCATCCCTTTGCTGCTGTGAAATGTAAATTTCTCCACTACGAGACGAATAAAGGCAAATCCAATTCAATCCAAATTGGGTTGTAGTGTTCTTACTGTGCTATGAGGTTTGCACACACTACATTTAAAGGACAACCGACATCACTTTTTTGTTTCCTAACTACATCAGAAAAGTGTTTTATAGCATCAAAAATACCCAAAACATACAGTATGATATTTTTAGTCAAATGAAAAACACCAATAAAAATGGCTTAAAGTGTGCTGAAACTGCAAAAAATCGAAACCGGAAGTGGCCAGTTTCAGAAGGTCCCGCCCCTTTGTTCGTGGTGTCACGCCAATACGTCTTGCCTTGCTCGAGAATCAAAAAAATGGCTTCAGATTCGGAGAAGATGCTTTCTTGTTACTCACCCAGTTATGAATATGATTCAAATAGTTCTGAAGGAACTATTTCTGAGGAAAGCATATAGGAAAGCATTAAATAATTTATTCCGTGTCATTTTAAGGCATCGGGGGCGGGGGGATGTCGCACCCAAAAAAGGCAGAAGATGGCAACAAAGCTCCGTGTGGAAATGGCTCAACATTTTTGTCACAACACACAACGATTCACCATGGCGTTATTTATGAGTTTTCCTTCTAATTTCGCCATCAACACGGATCAACACGAAGTTTTCAGACCAAACAAAGTACCGCAAAATACATTGACGTGATCAAAGGACTGCTACAGTGTGTCCTTTCTCAGTCAGGGGCGTACCTTCAGTGACGTGACGACTCGTCACCAACTCAAAAACAAGACTTCCGGAATATTCAGTGCGAGTCTTAAAACGTAAAATATAGCTATATGCGGTGGAATCTTTGTAAAATACACTCAGTAGAAGTCATTTGAAGCGATTTGACAAATTATGGACACAACTTGTCCGGAGACATCGGTTGTCCTTTAATGCTTTAGTACATCCGGTCCAAACACTCCCTCCAAATGCTCCTGACCCGGCCCCTCTGTCAAATTTTAGAACCCATTGTGGCCCGCGAGTCAAAAAGTTTGCCCACCCGTGGTCTAGACGGTCAGTAACAGGCTTTGGCTTGTGTTTAGGAGTAGTTGATCAGATGTAATAAATCACTTACGGGTTTTCTTTTGCTAAATCTTGGGCCAGGGAAATTGCTGTGGGATCCCGATCTAAGGCCAGGACTGTAACATCAGACACCGCTTGAAGTATTGCTTTGGTATGACCACCGCCTCCAAATGTCATGTCGAGAACCACCTACAACGAGAGAACATAAAAAATTGGATTTTACTAAACACGTTGCCATGTACACAATTTAATGTTTAATGCCAGACACAATAAAACCTTTAAAGAATGGAATGTAAAGTCAATTTACAGAAGGTTGTTGAGGTTCCACCAACTGCTTTAACCGTTGACTCCAATTCTAAAGCAATGGTAGTAGACCGAGTACGATTCTCCCTTTTCATGCTCCCTGTACCCTGATAACATGATGAAGTCAAAGTCAGCTTTATTGTCAAATATGCTAATATGCATGACATACAGCACAGATGAAATTGCTGTCCTCCCGGACCCAGCATGCAAGGCACTTATAATGACTTTAACAAACATAATAAACATGAAAATTAAACATGAAAATGTCAATTTGCCGAGAGAGGGGAGCCGCTGCATGTTCACGCGCCGCCATCTTGGGAAAAAATAAAACTAAAAAAACAAAAATAACAAATATGACAACACAAAGACACAGTCATTCATTCTTCAGGACTTGCTGTACCCTCTTTGTGATGACATGAAGCAGTTCTAGATGAAAGAGGAGACGATCAAAGCATCCATGTCAGCAGTGGATCAGGGATGTCATGGTGGAATTTGCACGTCTACTACAAGCTAAATGTTGAAAGCAAACACAAACATAAACTGACCATTGTAGTGACCACTGTGCGTGAAAGGGTGAAGTTGGTCAGGAAGCTGGTTTGGTCTTGAGGCTGATCAGAGTGGATTAAATTTGGGCATTGTTTCTGGTGTTGATGTGCAACAAAAATGGGAGAAAAAGAGCTTAGTTTATTACTGGTGCATGCTTTTAATAAGGCAGCCTTGTTTTGTCATTAACAACTGGGAAATTGCAACTGAGATTTTCTTTACGTCTGTGTAAGCTCTCAGTCGTACAGGAGTGGTCCATCGATGAGAAGGTTTCTTCAGCCGTCATCTGTACAAAAGTGAAGGTGTCGGACGTTTCGCCTCCTATCCAAGAGGCTTCGTCAGCGAACTAAAGTCTGACTGGTCGTATCGGCCCCATTTATATATCCCTAATGTCCAGACATGGTGGCGCTGGACACAGCTATGATAGGTCCCTACTCTCAGGTTGGGGAGGCAGAGGACCCCTCCCTGTGGCCCCACTGATTGTTCCTACATTCCTGACTAACGACTGGCCTATTACCCCCACTCCCACCGGTATCACCTCATCAGCATAACGACCCTCATCAGCATAACGAAAGTTGCCTAACCTGTTTTGCCTAAGCAGGCGATTGTATGAACGATCCAAATTGAACCTCACCCCACCAGACCGGTTGAATGAAGGATTTTGTTGTTTTATAAGAATCGCTTCTTTTACCCCCCTTTCAAACCATCTATGTTCTTTCGCTAAGACTTTAACCTCATTGTCATCAAATGAGTGGTTGCTAGCTTTTAGGTGCAAATGTACTGCCGATTGAGAAAGCTGGTATACCGAGATGGTTGTCAAAAGTGGTTTCATTGTAGTCCCAAAAAGGGTAATGGAAAAGTGAACATTCGGGGTCAAGCAAGGCAACCTTATGTCTCTCAACTGGTTTGGTAAATCTTCAGGATGTCCTGAAGAAAAGCTTTAAGTTCGGTAAGAAATCTAAAATACCCTGCTTAGAATGCTGCGTGTGCTACACAACCCTAGATAAGCATAAGAAAAATAGATCGAGCATTTTTCTTTACGACTTCATTTCAGAATCAGGAAGCCTTTAGTAGTCCAGCGATGGGGAAATTTGCAATATACAGCAGCCAAATTGAAAGGGATGGAGGGCATTCTATGCACAAAAGAAAATGTCACAAGACTGAAATGTACAACTACACAAAAAAGTTTCATTAAAAAACTATACTAGGTGCAAAGTATAAAACTATAAAGTATAAAAACATATTTGATATATGCAACTGTATTGACTCAACATAAGGTGGCTATGCTATTTACAATGCATTAGTCCAGGTTTACTTTTTGTAAGTATTTATTAAGAAGCCTGACAGCAGTCGGTAAGAATGAGTGGCAGTATCTCTCCTTCTGTCTGGATGTAACAGTCTCTGGCTGAAGGACCTACCCAGATCTGTCAGGGTGGGCAAGAGGAGGTGGGAGGGGCTGTCCATCATAGCTTATAGTTTAGCTAGCGTCCGATCTGTTGCCCACTTCCTCCAGAGAGTCCAGGGAGCAGCCCAGGACAGAACGGGCTCTCTTGACCAGGCACTCTAGTATTTTTCTGTCTCGGATGGTGATGCTGCCTGACCAGCAGACAATTCCAAACTGGATGGCTGAAGTGACCACAGAGTCAAAGAAGGTCTTAATGACTAACCCCTGAACCCCAAAATACCACAGTGTCCTGAGTAGGAAGAGGCGACTCTGTCCCTTTTCTGTTCCGTGTTTGAAGTCCAGTCCAGTTTATTGTTGAGAAGAACATCCGGGTACAGTGAGACCTCAACTTACGAACACCTTATAATACGAACTTTTCATCATACGAACGTCAAATTTATGAATATTAAGCCTCATAATAAGAACTATTTTCATCTTACGCACTTCGGTGGAAGTGTGTATACATACATAAATACATCATCTTCTGCGGAAGAACACGAAAGCACACGACCTTCGGCTCTGGCGGAGTGATCTTCGGCAACCGAACAGCGCTCCAGCCGACGCTACTTTGCACACCCCCTCTCATTGAATGCACACGTCCATCGCCTCCTTGCAGCTTTATGCTTATACTTTTACGATTATGGCACAGAAAAAAAACCACCAGTGTTCAGCCCAAGAAGAAACACAATAAAATCACCGTCGCTGAGAAGGCGGAGATAATTGAAAAACACGAACGACGTGTGCGTTTGTGTGATTTAGCGACAGAGCGCGGCTATGCTAAGTCCACCATCGCTACCATCCTTCGCATCAAAGAAGCTATCAAAGGTGCGTCTGTTGCAAAAGGTGTTTCCATGCTCTTAAAGCGACGGTCTCGGGCAATCGAAGAAGTTGAAAAACTTCTGTTAATTTGGTTTCACGAAAAGCAGCTATCCGGCGACAGCGTGAGTAAAGCTATTTTATGCGAGAAAGCACGGCTAATTGACGCCGATATCGCCATGCGCCAACCTGGAAGTTCGGCGCTTATTCAGGATTTTAAAGCCCGTAACGGATAGTTCGAGAACATCTGAAGGCGAGGAGGAGAAGGCAATGTTGGCAAAGTGGAATGATGTGCAGGCTTTTACCGAAGAGTTCCATCCAGAAAAGACTGGCTATGACAATCATCAACATGATGAACGATAATGTGATGCCTCAGCCTTGTAACACCTTCCAAGTCAGAAAGCAACAGGTGTCAATTAAGAGGTTTTTAATCAGCAAAAAGGATGAGGAGTCTCCAAAGAAGCAAAGAGAAGCCACACCAGTGGTTAAGTTACCAACAGTCCTTCTGTGACTCTCCTTCCATAAGCCATCAATGACCATCAAAAAGGTAAATACAGCTTTATTTTACAGCACAGTTTATTTCTTTAATTACAGTCCTCATGTAATGTGCCTCTCTTTCCAAACAGCAAGTCCCTTTGACCTTCGACCTCCAACGCCATTCCATGAAGTCATCAATGACCATCACAAATGTAAATAAGGTGACTTTATGATACGATGCAGTGTATTTCTTTAATTACAATACCATAACACATTTATTATGCATAGGATAAGGTAGGTTGTGTGTAGTTTTAAGGCTTATTTAGTTGAAAAGTATATTTTATGGAAACCCGGGAACGGATTATTCATATTTTAATGGTTTCCTATGGGTTTTTTTTTTTCGAGATACACACTTTTCACCTTACACACTCTGTCTGGGAACCAATTAAGTTCGTAAGTTGAGGTCTCACTGTACTTGTAAGAGGTCACCCTCTCTGTCCATACCTTGGTTCAACTGTGCAGGTGAAGACTGTTTCCTGCAGAAATCTGCAACCAACTCCTTGGTTTTCCTGGGGTTGATCTGGAGGTGATTCTGCTGGCACTAGTCCACAAAAGTCTTTTGTCAGTCCCCTGTACTCCCGATCATCAATCTCTGTAATGAGGCCGACATTCGCAGAGTGATCAGAGTACTTCCGAAGGTGTGAGGTTGGAGTGTTGTAGCTGAAGTCCGGGGTGTAAAGGGTGAACAGGAATTGAGCCAGGACTGTCCTCTGCGGTCCCCTGCAGTGCACCTGTTCTCACAGTTCTTTGCCCTCACATACTGTTCCTGGTTTGTGAGGTAATCTGTAATGCATGATGTGAGGTGGTGGACTACTCCGGCATGCCGCAGTTTGTCCCCCAGAAGGTTGGGCTGGATGGTGTTGAAGGCACTGGCAAAATCGAAGAACGTGATCCTCATAGTGCTCACAGCATTCTACAGGTGCTACAGCACCGGGGGAGGAGGTAGGCAAACTGTAGCGGGTCCAGTGATGAGCTCGCCAGCAGTCGCAGGTGGGCAAGGATGAGTCTTTCCAGCGCCTTCCTCAGGTGAGAAGTCAGCGCCAGCGTCTGAGCAGCTGTTGAGCTTCTTCGGGTAGGCCGTCTTGGGCACTAGGATCAGGCATGACATTTTCCACAGCTGTGGAACTCTGCCGAGCTTCAGGCTCAGGCTGAACATGTGCTGGACAATGACACACAGCTGGTCGGAGCAAGTACTAAGGAGTCGGAAACTGGTGTTGTCCGGACCTGCTTCCTTCCTCACTTTCATCCTCCTTGGTTGGGTCCTCACCTGTGAGCTTGTGACAGACCGGCAGGAACCAGAGTGGCGGTTGAGGGTGTGGTATCGGTTGAGATGGCAGTTGTTTGTTGCTGAAAGCTGGTCATGGAAGTCCACAGTGAGAGTGTGTGCAGGTGCAACAGCAGGTGGTGTTGACGGTTTACTTAATCTGCCTAGTCCTTGTCTTTCTCATTCAATGTCACTGGGCTTTTGCGACCTGAGATGTTTTTCAGGCCCTTTCACAGACACCAGTGATATTTCTGATAGACACCAGACACTGATGATATTTCATGACAAAATCATTTAAAAAGCAGAATTCCTTCAACCATTGATTCTGTACTTGGTCTATTTGCTCAGATTGTTCACCTGAGATGTGTAACTGATGGCTCCAGTTTTTCATTGATAAGGTTTCTATAGCTAGCAATCATGTTTCAAATACCACACTACACCTGCTTTGTCCATCTTCTATATTCAGCTGTGCTAAATTCTTTTGACGCTGTGTCGTTGACAAGTAGATGACATTGTTTGTCTGACTAAGCCATCTGGCTCCCTCTATGACTCTGTTCCCCCACCTTTCTTTAAGGGGGTTCTCCTGAGTATTGGTCATTATCAACAGGGGCCTCTCTTCTCCTATTGTTCCCCAACAATTTAAACGTGCCCTTTATCAAGAAATCTGGCCTTGAGCAAGATGTGCTGTCAAATTTTAGGCTCATTTCCAAAATGCATTTCATTTAAAAAATCTTGAAGAAGGTATGCACATGCTTTAGAAAACTTTCTTGGATGAACATAACATCTCGGTGGTCTTCCAATCAGGTTTCAAGTCTAATTCATCATTGCTGAAATCATTGCTGGACAGTTCTGGGGCGATTGTGCTTTTTTGCGCCTGTAATGGGCAGCAACTTCACAGCCCCGCTTTTTTCAATGGAGAGGTTGGTGCTGTTGGACAGTCTGCGGCTGGATGGATGCATGGCTTGAGTAGCCCGCGATGAGAAGAAAGGAGCATCAGCGCAGGGCGCCGATGCATATGTGGAACTGTCGCGGCTTGAAATTGAAGCGGATTTACGTGGGACAGGAGATGTGAGACAATCTCTTTTTGTCAATGGATGCTACGGCTTCATGTTTGCGTTTAACATTTAGCTTGTAGTAGACATGCCAATTCCACCATGATGTCCCTGATCCACTGGTGAACAGGACACTTTGATCCTTCCCTCTTTCATCTAGAACTGCTTCATGCAACAAAGAGAGTGCAGAAAGTGCTTAAGGTTGAATGACTCTCTGTGTCTTTGTGTGGTCATATTATTTGTTATTGAGTTTTTTTGCTCTTTTGGCTTAATAATGGCACCGTGAGAGTGGCTGCCTTTCCAGAAGTTCCTGTATATTTTTTTTTACTTTTTTCCTTCCTTTCCTCTTCCTTTCCTTTGCTGCTGTGAAATGTACATTTCTCGACTGTGAGACTAATAAAGGTAAATCCAATCCAATCCAAAACAATGCATAGCACAGAGTCAGCCCTGTTATGCGTTTCTAATGACATCCTCCTGGCAAAGGACACTGGAGAATAATGTGTCTGGTTTTATTGGATTTAGCTGCAGCATTTGATACATTGGATCCCAGTTATTCGTTTGACTCATTTGCAGCACTTTGTGGGCATTTGCTTTAGCACTATTGTGTGGTTTAGCTCCGACATACCATACTGCCCGTCTGTTATGTGGTATTTCATAGGGCTCAATGCTAGGGCCTCTGCTGTTTTCACTCTACTTGCTCCAAGGCATTCATTAAGGCTACTTTTATCCTGCCTGGATAGGAATACATTTCTTGAATTTCTTGAATTAAAAGAAGACAGAGGTGAATTGCTTTATCCCAGTGGCCCCTGTACACCATATCCTGTAGACCTGACTCCTTATCTTAATTCAACAGTCGCAAACATGAGTTTTCAACTGGACGGTGAGTTGAAATTTAACCAGCAAATTGGTGCCGATGTTAAATCCAGCTTCTTTCATCTTAGGCAGCTGGCTAAAATAAAAACTCTCGTTTCTCATGAGCACCTTTAAGCAGTAATGTATGCCTTTGTCACATCATGGATGGACTACAGTAATGCACTTTATTTTGTAGTCAACCAATCCTCTATTCAATGTCTCCAGTTGGTCCAGAATGCCCCTGCTTGCCTCTTGACTGGACTTGTAAGAGGGAGCAAATAACTCCTACTCTGGCGTCCCTGCACTGGCTCCTTATAGATTTTAGAGTTCTTTTTAAGACTCTATTACACTGTATTTGTTTTCAAATCTTTGATGATCTGGCACCGCTTGACCTTCGAATTATGTATGGTCTGCAGACCATACATAATTCGAAGTATCAAGAACTAAACAGAGGCTCGGAGGGGATTGAACCTTTTCGGCAAGACCTCTCGTTTCCCATCTTTAAAACCCACCTCAAAACTTTTGACTCAGTATGACTAATTTCTTGATCTTAGTTTTACCCTTGGGTACTTTCTAACATCTTTGATCCTGATTTGTTGTTGTATATTTGCTAGTTTCTCCATGTACAGCACTTTGTATGGAGTGATAGCTCTTAGAAAGTGCTCTATAAATACAGTTGAGTTCAACAAAGGAACATTGTTCTGGATTTACTTTTCTGTTTGAACAAAAAAATTGAAGCATAATCAAGATGGTCGCATAAAGGTGCTGTACCATGACTGACCAATTTATTTCTGTCAGACAACTGAGGAAAAAGACATTTTTGAATAAAGAGATTCAGCCTCCCAAACTCTAACTGCATCGACTACAAATAAATACATACAAATTAGTTATACAAATAAGAATACATAGTGGCCTGGTTAATTTGCTGATAATTTCATATCTTAAATGACAAGGAAATGTTAGCCATCACAAAAACATGAAACATGTTGATCAATAGTGACGTGGAAGGTGGGCTGTGTGCGTGAATGTGTGAGGAAAGAAATGATCAATGGCGGTTCCCTCTCCTTTTCAGCGCACAGCAGCAGACGGGGAGGGGGAGTGGGCTAGTGGGATGAGTCACACGCATAATGAACTTGCCTGTTGTGCTATTCAATACAAAAAAAGGAAAAAGGAAAAGCAAAGAAGATTGGCTTTTATAAAACCAGATGACGTACCGTAAAGTGCACGAGTTCATGACTGAAGTGTGCGGTATTTGGCACGTCAGTATCTTTATCCCTTTTAAGTAATATGTAGCCAAAAGAACAAATCCAGTTTCTATTTATTTTATTGCTGCAAGTGAGGGGGCACCATTTATATATGGTGAATTTAACATTATAGATGCATGTTTTCACATGCAAGTCATAGTGTCACAAGTATTTGAACTGATTCAGCATATGCAGCACCATACACATTCAGTGTTTGTACGGTCATTTACTTGCTTCTTATTGACCAAGACACCAGATGGACACATTTATGACAGTTGTGCATATAACAAAGAACCACCCTTACGGTAAACTATAGAAAGTACACCATATGTGTCATACGCTTCCCTTCCTTTGAGATTATATTTATTTTTAATCTGTGCTAATGAGTCACACACAGTACATATTTTCTTCTTAATAAGGTGTGTGTTGTATCTGCCTTTCCCAGCAGAGGGAACAGGAGAGTTGAAGTAATACGAGTGGTGCAGTGAAGCTGCAAGGTGGTATAGTTATGTTGCATGACACTTTACCAGTCACCTCACAACATTGTTGAATAAATTGTCTCTTCCCAAATTCAAAAGCCATCTGCAAAATACACTCTCACTTAGTATTTGCGAAGTATGGTGAATGGAAATCCATATGGTTAGGGTGGAAAAAAAGGCCTGAATGCAGCCCATCTTATGGTTGAATTCATTAAGGGGAGCAGGAACCTGAGAGAAGCCAGAGTATTCACCTAAATCCTACCTGTGACCCCCAAGCCCAGATCAGTTACAGTGAGGGATCTAAAATGTCATTGAGACGAGTTTTTACAGATCTTGTTACACTAACGGACAGACCATCAGGTTGACAGAGACACAGATGCAGGATCGCTTTTCTTGTTGCGTCCGTTTCCATGACAATAGTGAAGCTAACTGGTTTGCATTTCTTCTTCTGACATACAGAATTCATGGTGAGACATTCTGAAGCCCTTCATGACACAACTGAAATTTTGATACAAATTGAGTTTTTTACTCTTACAATTTGCGTAGTTTAACAGTAGCGGTGAAACAATACATAATAAACCTTACACTGCTTTTCCCAATTTCACTCAGCAGTTCCATTCAACATTATTTTAAATCAGAATCAGAATCAGAATACCTTTATTCGTCCCGCAATGGGGAAATTTGCAGTCCACAGCAGCAATTGAAGAGGGTTGGGGTGGGAGTGAAAGGATAGAAAACAAGATATTCTAAGCATAACAAAATAAAAATGTCAACTGTATACTGTGCAAATGTAGATGTGCAAAAACCGTTCTATAAACAAGACTGTACATAGTGCAGAATCAAGAAATGCATTTAGATATATTGCAACAACCCATATTTACAAGTGTCCAGTTTTTTTTTGTTTTTTTTTTCACATGTGATCATTGGGAATTGTGAAGCCTGACAGCAGTCGGTAGGAACGAGCGGCGGTACCTCTCCTTCTTGCAGCGCGGGTGTAATAGTCTCTGGCTAAAGGAGCTACCCAGAGCTGTCAGGATGGGCAGGAGGGGGTGGGAGGGGCTGTCCGTCATAGCTTTTAGTTTAGCTAGCGTCCGTCTGTTGCCCACCTCCTCTAGAGAGTCAAGTTTAATTTGTTTGTATAACTTCCCCCAGACGAGACACACTAATTTTCACTTTATTTCGATCAACATTGTTTATTTGGAGGAAAGCCTTTTATTTGCATTCGTGTTCCAGGTAGGAGGCAGTATTAGAGAAAGGGATCATTAAAACAGATGGCTTGTTGAGTAGAAAACCTGATAAAGACATGACGGCTTCCCACAATTAGTCTGTCAAGCTTATGTGGATAGTGAACAGTGGGTCTCAGATGCCTACCTTTAACTACGTGAAAATAAAACTCTGCTTGTGTAAAATGAGCTAAAGAGTGACTGAACCATACAAGAACACAAACATATTGACTTTTTTTTCAGAAGGAAGCGCAAATGGCAACTTGTATGTTCAAATAATCTTTCTTTTGTCAGAGGAATGAAATGGAGTTGTGACAAATACTTAAATTCCTCAGCTATTCCGTACTGTTTGCAATCTTTTGGCAAAGGTTGACAAGAATAAGCAATTGAACTAGTTATGAGAAAACATGTCCATGCATGCAAAAATACGTTTTCTTAAACTGCTTCCATGAAACCGAGAGAGTACACAGAAAATGTATCAATTTTCTCAGCGGCACATCATCACTTTGTGGCCAAAACAAAATACATGAAATAACAAATTCCTTCTTTGAAAGACAAATGTACAATTATCAAACAGGCATTGCATTTTTAAATATTTACTGCAAATAAAACGTTGTTTTACACATTATATGTAAGAAACGGAACCCGACGAATGGTTGGCTGGGCAGAAGGTGGATTGAGTTAAAATTTGATAAAATAAAAAAAATAAAAAATAAAAAAACAGATGACACCACCCAGCGATTGAAAGTGTGATATTGATGAATTAGGGTTTTCCATTAATGAATCCCAGAACTCCTCATCCCCAAACTTCTCAAGCTTGGAGTGTCCCCTGCGATCTGCCAGTGGATCCGCAGCTTCCTGACAGGACGGACACAACAGGTCAGACTGGGGAAAATATCATCCTCAACACGAACCACGAGCACTGGAGCCCCACAGGGATGCGTCCTCTCTCCATTGCTCTTCTCTCTCTACACGAACGACTGCAACTCAACGCACCCAGCTGTCAAATTCGTAAAGTTCGCAGACGACACCACGGTCATCGGTCTCATCAAAGACGGCGACGAGTCTGCGTACCGACAACAAATGGAGCAGCTGGAGCTCTGGTGCAGCCGTCACAACCTGGAGCTGAACACGCTCAAGACAGTAGAGATGATCGTGGACTTCAGGAAACATCCATCGCCACAGCTACCCCTCACACTATCCAACTGCCTTGTGTCAACTGTTGAGACCTTCAAGTTCCTGGGAATCACAGTCTCCCAGGACATGAAGTGGGAGGTCAACACCAACTCTATCCTGAAAAAGGCCCAACAGAGAATGTACTTCCTGAGGCTGCTAAAGAAGCATGGCCTGCCACAGGAGGTGGTGCAACATTTCTACACGGCTGTCATCGAATCCATCCTGTGTTCTTCCATCACCGTTTGGTTCGGGGCCACCACAAAAATGGACAAAATCCGATTTCAACGGACAGTTCGGACGGCGGAAAAAAATCATTGGTACCGCCCTACCCACTCTCGAGGACTTGCACACTGCAAGAATCCAAACTCGGGTGCAGAAAATCATACTGGACCCTCCGCACCCTGCCCACCACCTTTTCCAGCTACTCCACCTCAGGCAGGCGCTACCGATCCATGCGCACCAAATCCAGCAGACATTTAAACAGCTTCTTCCCCCAAGCCATTAACTCGTTGAACAGTAGCCCAAATTGAACTGTATAGTGTCTCTTTGCAATTTTTTGATGATGATACTAGTGCAGCGTGTTCGACCGGATATAAATTCCTTGTGAGTTATACATACTTGGCAATAAAGATGATTCTGATTCTGATGAATCTATATTTTTATATCATCTAAAGACTGCTGAGATCTCCGCTATTCTCATTTAACATTCATTACAATATCAGGGCAGATGAAAAAATGGGGCATTATGAAATATTTTATTGTTTTCCAATAGACTTGTATAGATGCAGTCATCGCCATTTATTTTCTGAAGTGTTTGTGACGAGTCCAAAATCCTACCTGCAACCTTTAGACAGAGTCACTGTTTACATGTATTTATAAAATCATCAAAGAATTACAAAATAAAAATAAAAAACTACATTAAGTGGTTAAAATGTGCTGAGGTTAACCTCTCAAAAACAGTCAGAACACTTTTCTGAGCAAGTACTCAACACTGAACTTGCTTCAGATAAAAAAAAAAGACCCTTAGATCACAGTGCTCTGAGTTAGAGTAAAATAACACTGTTCATCATTACAAAACAAAGTAGCGAAATAAATCAACCTCTTCTAGTAGGGTACAGAGGACACAGCAACTATGCTGACCTATGCAAACCACAGGGTGTTCTCCTTGAGTTTAGTTTTACAAAGAGCTTTACTTTGGCTAGCTAAATTGCGAAATATTCTGTTGCTAACATTAGATGTGGCTACACTCACGACTGGGTGATTTTGATGTGGTAGGCTAAATTTGAGCTGCTTTTGAGGTAAATACACACACACAAATTAGGCACAACACTCTCAGGGCATTTATTGAAACAAAGTTTTGTCTCGTTTTGCAAGGTGGTGATGGCGGCTGCGGATCCCAAAAAGCAACCAGGAGGGAGCAGGAGGTTGTGTTTAACAAATTGTATTAAAATAAAGTGAACAGGACCAAAATTTAAAACGTTAAAATCAAGTATCAAAAGAAAACCAAGAGTAAAAGTCCGCCAAGGTGAAAAAAAAACACATGCACAGCATACAATGCATGCAATTGCATACAAAGCATACAATCACCCGACCACGAATGGTCGTGCCGGGAGTCCTTTTGACTGCCACTGATTGTAACGACCAGCACTTGCGAGGCAGCAGGCATGGTTGACAGCGCTACCTGTTGGTCGCCAATCCGAACGTGGCAGTCCGCCACTGATCGGGATGACCAGCACCTGTGCAGGTGCAGGCGGGGCCGACAGTGCCACCCGTTGGTCGGCAACCAGATCATGACAAATTTTCCATTCATTGGTCCGAGAACTCTCACATTATCCTCAATTCTCACGACTGCTCTCTTCACCACTGTTTATTTAGCCCGCCCAAGGAAAATGGGAACCTATCATCTTTTGCTAACAAGCCCAAAAATAACAACAGCCAATAAATAGCTATGACTCACCATTGTCTCCCTCAACAAATCGAACACAGAAAGCCAACACACAAAAAAGCGATATGATAAAAAGGCAACCTAGACACATAAACAATAACATTAGCAATTAGACATTACTGACAATTAATTATATAATTTGACACGTCTCAACAACATGTATCCTGACATTACTTTTGTTGGATTGGATTGGATCAGAATCAGAATCAGAATCATCTTCATTGCCAAGTATGTAGAACACACAAGGAATTTGGATTGGATTTACCTTCATTAGTCTCGCAATGGAGATTTACATTTCACAGCAGCAAATTTATGAAAGCAAGATGAAAGGAATGGAAGACGTAGAAAAGGTACCACTTTTGAAATAAACTATTGGTGTAGAAAGCTCATATCGCATTGAGGGTAAAACATTTGCAAATATTGGCAAAGATTGTGAATGTGCGTTAATGAGTTTGTTCAAGGTCACAAATGTTCGGCAGACGTTCACACATCGTTTTATTGTTTTTCCTTTTGAAATTTTGAACAATGTTTATTTCTTGTCAAGAAATTCTTACGAAAAGAAAGGTACAGATGAACATCTGGAGAATGTTTGCGACCTTGAACAAAAACTGATAAAATCTGACGAGAATACAACATACATACAACTTCAGCATAATTATTCTCTAAGAATTTTAATTCATGCTTCCTTTCAAAATAAAAGGAAAGATGAGTAAATGAATATCAACACTTAAATAAGCAAAGAGGAAAAGGGGTCACACTGAAGGGTGTAAACAACGATTTAGATTTATAATTAAATTAAATCATTTTATGTGGTCCTTCACATTACAAAAACATATATGACTTCTAATTTGAACACAATCATTTTCATACTGAAACTACAAATTATGAAAAATCATTCCCACAGACAAATGATTATAAAAATGCCCTACTACCTAAATTTGGATATATGGTCAAACCAGAAAAAAACTAAAAGACAACATCTACATATTCTGGAATGTTGCCAACATCTGACCCTAATAGAATTGTAGAACATATATTATTGAACAAAATGGCCATAGAAAATGGCAACAGAAATGCCAAAAGGATAACTTTGTTTCACAGCAAACAAGAAATAAGGTCAAATATGACGCAGTGCATCCATTCAAAATGATTATGCGGTTCATTGGTGTCAGCTATGAAAGATTTCTTTTAAGTGTGGCATGGCTGTCATTACAGTGTGCTAGGGCAACAATGCAAAGTACATCAAGCTAAAGAGAAGACAGAAAAGAAAAGAGGAAGCAGAATCACCTAACTATATTCACAAAATGTAAAGAAGCATCGGAAAATATGGCTTTCTCTCCTGAAGGTGAATTTCATGGCACTAGAGGAAGACAAAAGAAGAACAGGGCCAAGTCCATTAGGGAGAGCAAAAAGGAGTCAAGCTAAATGAAAGTTTCATGGTGGAAGACTGGGTAATAGGCAAAACACATCTCGAGGCATTGAGGAAGCCGTGTCCAGTCGTTTGAAGACTAGAGTGACAATGCA
Organism: Hippocampus bargibanti; assembly: GCF_051943395.1. NCBI lineage: Eukaryota > Metazoa > Chordata > Actinopteri > Syngnathiformes > Syngnathidae > Hippocampus > Hippocampus bargibanti. The sequence goes on along the minus strand of NC_142736.1, from coordinate 11,600,451 downwards.
GTCATGAATGAAAAGGAACTAGGGGATGAGGTGGGGGTAGTGAGGGGGAGGGGGTCTTGATAGAGGTGCATCTTACTCCTCCCATAAGGTCAGATAATTGCTGACATCACCCTAGGCCTTACTAGGATAAACAATTTGAGTCTTATTGTTTAATGTTTATGAGATTGTTCTGGATATGGGTTAACTGAATGTATGTATGATTTTTATTTTATTTTAAAATATAGATTTAGTATATTGATGATGGTCACCAAAATAGTAGTGGCTGACAGTATTACCATTAAGTGTAAGTGTGTGTGTGTGTGTGTGTGTGTGTGCGTGTGTGTGTGTGTGTGAGTGTGTGCGTGCGTGCGTGCGTGTGCGTGCACGCGCGCGTGTGTGTGTGTGTGTGTGTGTGTGTGTGTGTGTGTGTGTGTGTGCGTGTGCGTGCGTGTGCGTGCGTGTGCCTCGACTGGGATCACCACCTTATCGTGGTGAGGCACTTTGCGCGTCTGAATGACCCTGAGAGCTATGTCGGCCGGAGTCTTGCACTCCTGCCAGGGTCATCCAATCCGAACAGGATGGCTCCAGGCCAACACAAAGACAATGGGGCAGAAACATGGACCACATACCGCCGGCACTTAACTACCCTTGAGGCCTTCCACATCCGGAGCCTGTCCTGGGAAGATAGAGTTCCTCACTCAGACATCTTTCAGCGCACAAATTCCATCTGCATAGAAGCGGCAGTTGCAAAAAAACACCTTCGGTGGATTGGACACACCATCCGCATGCCCGATCACCGCCTGCCCCGCCAAGTCCTCTATGGACAGCTGAAAGATGTGAAGCACTCTGCAGGGGGGCAAAAGCGACGCCTCAAGGACTACAACAGGGACCTCCTCAAACGAGCCAACATCAACATCACGAAGCTTGAAACTTTGGCCTCAAACCGACAAACCTGGCAGACCACTTGTGCGAGGATAGTCTCTGAAATACATCAAATCCACATAGACAGACAATTAGAGAGACACATTCAACGGCACCAGCGGGCGGCTGGTACCCCCCTGCCATCCGGCCTCCCATGTTCCATCTGCGGACATGTCTGCGGCTCAAGGATTGGGCTCTATGCTCATGAAAAGTGGCACCAGCGACATCGTCGCTAACCCCACCCCACCCCAACATCCCCTCCCTGGGAGCAAGCGTCATCATCACCTATGATGGACAGCTAGAAGAGTGTGTGTGTGTGTGTGTGTGTGTGTGTGTGTGTGTGTGTGTGTGTGTGTGTGTGTGTGTGTGTGTGTGTGTGTGTGTGTGTGTGTGTGTGTGTGTGTGTGTGTGTGTGTGTGCGTGTGCGTGTGTGTGTGTGTGTGTGTATCGATGCACAAGATTAATAATTATATACAGTATATCTAGATATAGATACAGTATACAGAAAGAGAGAGAGAGAGAGAGAGAGAGAGAGAGAGAGAGAGAGAGAGAGAGAGAGAGAGAGAGAGAGAGAGAGAGAGAGAGAGAAAGATTTTACTGTTGAGAAGCAGCCATGTGACATATCTATGTTTATAATAGCAAATACGGTAGGAGTCATGTTTATGAAAATTTTTAATTAGTTTTATGAAAATTACGTATTTTAATTACTTTGAAAGATCTTGTAACTCCTTCTATAAATTTTAAAAAACTGAGAATCAAAATACCAAATACAGAGTTCTTTAAAAACGAATGGGACAAGTTTAGTTTTTGAAGTGGCCTTCCCAAATCACAAAGCAAAATATATATCTGCACTCCACCAAAAATGCTGAGCACATTAAAGGCAAAGATAATGCAACACAATTTAGTTTTTAATTCTAACCAAAGGTACTCAAAAAAGCAACTAATGCTAATACTGATAAGATAATAGCATATATTCAGGAGTCCACATAAAAATGTTAACATGATTTGCAAATGAGTTCTGGAATTGGTTGTTTAATGCTCAGGTTTTTAACCAACCTCATGGATGAACTGAAAGACAAGGTTTATCGTTAATATGGGTAGATAAGTCAATTCTGTCTAACTGAATATTTTTTTTCTATTTATGTGCCTTGCCGTGCAGAGGTGCAAGGTTCAATTCCCGTTCCGGTCTTTCTGGATGGAGTATGTTTTGCCCGTGCCCTCACCGATTTTCTCCGGGTACTCCGGTTCCCTACCACATTCCAACAACATGCATGGCTGGTTAATGGAACACTCTAAATCGTCCCACGGCATGAGTGTGTGCGCCAATGACTGCATGTCGACCTCCGTCCACCCATTCATTTTCTGAACCACTTTATCCTCACAATAACCATGACAGTAGGCATGGGACACCCTGAACCAGTTGAGAGACAAACATGAAAAATCCACACAGGAAAAATCCACACAGGAAGTCCAGAGTTCAGATCAAACCCACAACCTCTGCACCCTGAGGTCGACACGCTAACACCGCTGGACCACCCAAAGGTCGTCGTGTGCCCAGCAATTGGCGAGCAAGCAGTTCAGGTTTTCTCTCGACTACTGCCCTTTGACAGCTAAAATGGGCTCCAACACACCTTGTGACCCTTGTGAGGATAAGCGGCTCAGATAATGGAGAGATGGATGGACATTAAATTTATATTTACCATAATTGCATGACCTGTTTGAAAAATTAATTGCCATCTTTGACTTGCATTATAGTACCCCTTGTCAACTCGCTTGGCACAGTTCTCCATGCGCAGCCATAAACTTTTTTTCAGCATAAGACATACAGTAAAGTCTCGTTATATCGATATTCAAGGGAGTCCGAAAAAATATTGATATAACCGGGACTATCGATATATCCGACCCTGTTTGCATGTAATTTTCTCCGTGCGTGCATAGAAATAGTATCGATATAACCGGGACTATCGATATATCCGATATCGATATAACGAGACTTTACTGTACTTTGAGGACGGTGAAGCTGTGAAGCTGCGACACGGCGATAGCTGTTTTTACTGGTTACCCTCTTGAGACACAGTCAGCCGCTGGCTAATGTTGCCATTAACTGTGTGTTAGTGGGCTAGCAGCCAAGTCCTGCATGCCACTAACAACGCTTGTACAAAGGATATTATGAAATGGGCTGTGAGGGTCAACTTCAAACTAACAGAGAAACAAATAAGACTGCAAATAGCTCTTATTTTGAAGTTGGCAAGCATTGTGGCGGCTGACTTCAAATTCAGGCTGAATTGACCAATTCTGAAGGTGCAAGAGCGCAATGGCAGACTTGAACAGGAGTGGAAACAAGCATAATGCGAACATTGCAGTTTTGGTGATATATTTTGGTGTGTGTGTGTGTGTGTGTGTGTGTGTGTGCGTGTGTGTGTGCGTGCGTGTGTGTGTGTGTGTGTGTGTGTGTGCGTGCGTGCGTGCGTGCGTGTGCGTGTGTGTGTGTGTGTGCGCGCGTGTGTGTGTTTGTGTGTGCGTGCGTGCATGCGTGTGTGCGCGTGTGCATGTGCGTGTGTGCGTGTTGCGTGTGTTTTAATCACTTTTGGGTTGCCATAGCTCAGGCTCATGACAGCTTTCGGCGAAACCTAATTTTGAAGTGACACCAAGTGGAAGGAAAAGATAGCCTGTCACCCAGTCCCAGTCATGCCTTTTTCAATAGCAGCCGTGATGAGAAAGGTTGGTGACAAGAACAGCCAATTTCAAGAAAAAGAGGATACAGTGTTTTTTTAAGCAAAGGAACACACCGACATGTTTTGAATGCACAAAGAAAGGTGCCCTCATCAAGAAATCAGAATGAAATAGACATGAGTGTGAGAGTGACTGTTGTACGTCTTTGTGTGTCCTGCGATTGGCTGGCAACCAATTAAGGGTGTCCCCGCCTCGTGCCCGAAGACGGCTGAGATAGGCTCCAGCAAACCCCGCGACCCTAATGAGGAATAAGCGGTACGGAAAATGATATATATATATATATATATATATATATATATACAGTAAAGTCTCGTTATATCGATATTCAAGGGAGTCCGAAAAAATATCGATATAACCGGTACTATCGATATATCCGACCCTGTTTGCATGTAATTTTCTCCGTGCGTGCATAGAAATAGTATCGATATAACCGGGACTATCGATATATCCGATATCGATATAACGAGACTTTACTGTATATATAGTAAAGTCTTGTTATATAAATATCGTTTATATTGATAATACTGCTTATTACGACACTATTTACACTATTTTCATTTTCTGTGCACATTTCTAGTCTTTTTATGTATAATTAGTTCCGTTTAGTACGATTCGTGGTTTTTACGATAATCCGGTTACTACCGTGCTCTTTTTCATCTCCCGCCGGCCTTTTTGCTATGTTTATATCGATTCACGCCATCGGTCAAACACTTTTAGTATAGGGCCTAAATTTATACACTTTAGCTGGTGCTTTAATGTATTCCAAACACTGTACAACAGTGTTTATTTTATTTTATTTTTATCAAAACTGTGTGCATAGGTGAGGCAACAGTTCTCCTGCCTCATGACAGGGGGCTCTGGTGATTAGAGATTCTTCTTGCGACTCATCGGCTTCAGAATAATAGAATTAGTGACGGCAAACTACAGTAAACAGTTAGGACATGTCCAAACCATCTCAGTCTGGCCTCTCTAACTTTCTCTCCAAAGCCTCTAAAATGAGTTGTCCATCTAATGTACACATTCCTGATCCTATACAACCTGGTCACTCCTAAAGAAAACCTCAACATCTTCAGCTCTGCTACCTCCAGCTCTGCTTCCTGTCTTTTCTTCAGCGGCACTGTCTCCAGTCCAAACATCATGGCTGGTCTCACCACTGTTTTATACATTTTTCCTTTCATCCTAGCTGAAACCCTTCTATCACAAATCACACCTGACATTTTTCTCCAGCCGCTCCAACCTGCCTGGACACGCTTCTTCATCTCTTTTCCATACTCCCCATTGCTCTGGTCAGTTGACCCCAAGTACTTAAAATCCTCCACCTTCTTTATCTCTTCTCCCTGTAGCATCACTCTTGCACTTGAATCCCTCTCATTCACAAACCTATATTCCGTCTTGCTGCGACTGATCTTCATTTCTCTCTTTTCCAGGTCATATCTCCACATCTCGAGTTTCTCCGCCACCTATTCCCCGTTCTCGCTACAGATCACAATGTCATCTGCAAACATCATGGTCCAAGGGGATTCTTGTCTAACATCGTCTGTCAGCCTGTCCATCACCATAGCAAATAAGAAGGGGCTCAGAGCTGACCCCTGGTGCAGTCCCACCTCCACCTCCGTCACACCGACCGAATTCCTCCGTCACACGACAGCACACCTCACAACTGTCTTACAGTCATGATACATGTCTTGCACCGCTCTGACATACTTTTCTGTCACTCCAGACTTCCTCATGCAATGCCACAGCTCTTCTCTGGGCACCCTGTCATACGCTTTCTCCAGATCTACAAAGACACAATGCAATTCCTTCTGACCTTCTCTGTACTTCTCTATCAGCATTCGTAAAGCAAACATTGCATCTGTCGTACTCTTTTTTGGCATGAAGCCATACTGCTGCTCACAAATGTTCACTTCTGCTCTTAGTCTAGCTTCAATTACTCTTTCCCATAGTTGTTGTTGATGAGTCATTGTATGGCTCATCAACTTTATTCCTCTGTAGTTAGTAGAACTCTCTGCACATCTCTCTTGTTCTTAAAAATGGGCACGAGTACACTTCGTCTCCATTCTTCAGGCATCTGATCACCATCTAAGATCGTGTTGAATAACCCAGTCTGGAACACCAACGCCACCTCTCCCAGACACTTCCATACCTCGATTGGTAAATCATCAGGCCCGATTGCCTTTGCCCCCTTCATCCTCTTCAGCACCCTCCTCACTTCATCCTTGCTAATGTTTGCTATGTCTTGTCACGTCTTCTACTCTTTGTTCCTTCACATTTTTCTCATTCATCAATTCTTCAAAGTACTCTTTCCTTCTTGCCATCACACTACTGGCCCCTGTACAAACCAGATACACCTCTCCACCCCATAGTAGACCGCATAGGATCAGTCATGTACAAACTCTCAAACGCACGCACCAGAAATAATACAACTGTTACTGGGACTCACGGACCAACACTGCGAGAACTCAAAGCAGCTCGCTACAGAACCGCCATCATAAAAGTACAGAAAGATGAAATGTTCATATCACATGACGTCATCTCACTTTTCACCAAAACACCCACTAAAGCCACCATTCAGATACTACAGAACAGACTTAAAGCAGACAGAACACTCAAAAAATACACAAATCTAACAGCACATGACATAACCCAGCTACTCCAGTTCTGGAAAAAGGGGGACTAAAATGGGATGACTGCGTGAGTGTGTGCACTGATGGAGCTGCAGCCATGGTCGGGCACACCAAAGGCTTTGTAAGCAGAGGGAAATAAACCCAGACGTGATCATTACACACTGTTTTTTACACCGCGAAGCCCTCGTAGCCAAGACTGTACCAGCAGACCTCCTTCCTGTGTTGGATGATGCTGTGCGCATGGTAAACTTTGTGAAGTCAAGACCTGTAAAAAGTCGCATATTTGCGGCTTTGTGTGAGGAAATGGGAGCGGAGCATAAAGCCTTGCTTTTCCATACAGAGGTCTGATGGTTGTCACGCGGCAAGGTGCTGGCCCGTGTGTATGAGCTGCGAGAGGAACTTAAAGTGTTTCTGACGAATAAGGGGTCCGATTATGCAAAGCTGCTTGCAAGTGATGAGTGGTGTGCAAGGCTGGCATACCTGGCAGATATTTTTCATCACGTCAATGAACTGAACACACGAATGCAAGGTCAAAATGAAAATCTGCTGATAAGTTCAGATAAAATAAATGGTTTTCGTTCAAAGGTGCACCTCTGGCAGCAACATGTGGAAAGGGGCAAACTTGAAATGTTCCCACTCACCAATAAATGGCAAGATGTCAATACTACTGCACTGTGTGAGTTAATAGTGAAACATCTGAAAACTCTTGAGGAGAAGACGACATTTTATTTCTCTTCAGCCTCCACGGAGCACCTTGGCTGGGTCAGGGACCCATTCAGCTCAGCATCAGCTGTTGGAATAAACATGTCTTTACAGGAGCAGGAGGAACTAACTGAACTGAGACAACATCGAGGTCTCAAGCTAACCTTTGCTGATCTACCTTTGGACAGTTTTTGGTTGGCAGCTGCCAAGGAGTTCTCCATGCTGGCTAACAAAGCTATTTTGACATTGCTCCCATTTTCCACAACATATCTGTGTGACGTGAGCTTTTCAAGCCTGACTCCAGTAAAAACAAAAGACAGAGAAAGACTGAGAGCTGTGGAGGAAGAGCTTTGTGTGTGTCTTTCATCCATCCCGGCCAGGATATCGGCTCTCTGTTCGTCCAAACAGGCCCAGGTTTCACACTGAGTAAATACAGTAAAGTCTCATTATATCGATATTCAAGGGAGTCAGAAAAAATATCGATATAACCGGGACTATCGATATATCCGACCCTGTTTGTATGTAATTTTCTCCGTGCGTGCATAGAAATAGTATCGATATAACCGGGACTATCGATATATCCGATATCGATATAACGAGACTTTACTGTATAAATATGAAAGATTATAAAATACTTTTTTCTTTGTGTTTAGTTAAATCCTGTTATAATATAACATCATTCTTCAACGTTTAAAAAAAAGCTTATATTACCAATATAACATATTGTTTTATATATATATATATATATATATTTTTTTTTTTTAATTGTTATTAACAATATTTTATGACCTGTCATATTGTGTTCCACATTATGTGTTTTGTGTATGCTGTGGCTGGTATATTGTTAATTATTAATAATATAATACAAACATGTGAATAAAAACATACATTAACAGTTAATACTTTTTTCCCTACATTTTCAGCTGGGGGTGTGCCCCGAGATAATTTCAACTGAACAAATGTGGAACAAATGTGCCTCGGCTTGAAAAAGGTTGAAAAACACTGTCCTATACGACAGGATAGTATACGATGTCAATTTGTTGTTTTTAAGCAACAGTTTCTATTGAATACTATTATATATCAAAATGTTGGCAGTTCATTTATAAATCTTATAACTTTTAGTGTCATTTTAATTATTTTATATTTCGTATTATCGCTCTTTATTACTGTGACGGCGCACACGCTTTCTGCGGACCCAATACGCACGGCTTAACACGCATGCGAGCTTTCCAAAAATCGCCCTCCCTGTTAAAAGACGTCACCTGTCTCAAAGAGGCGGCGGCGCCGACTGTGAGCCCGATGCAGCGTTTGCGTCGCGGCGATCCCACCCGCTCCGCCTCGGCGTCGGTGCACACATCACACCCCGCCACCCTCCCGCCGATTGCTGTGCTGTAATGCTGGAGAAAATTGTCGTACGCGTTTGTTATGAAAAGGTTATTTCGTATCGTCATTTTGTGCAATGCTCCTCCGGCAAATAAACGATATTGTCACGTTAACATTGACAGCTGGAGGCGGGGCTACGCCCCCTCGCTTCAGCACTTCCTTCTTCGGGACAGCGGGTACGAAAACTGGACACTGTCAACTTGTATTTGTACTTTTTATTACCCTAGACTTTGTCTTCGGTGCTCGTTCCGAGCCCACAACCCTCCCCACCCCCAAACTCACACATCCCGTAATCCTTTTGGGATTGTTCCGTTTCTGCACCACCGTGTGCAAGTTGCTTCTCACCATTGTCGGGTTTCCCATTGCCCCCCACCCCCACTCGTCGTTTTTGGTATTCTTTATTTTCGACTATACACCTGGTCCTCTTTTTGGGACCAGCGCTTTGTGTTGTATCTTGATAAATCATCCTGCACGGACCTCTGTCTCTGCCGTGAGGCTGTCTGTAGCGGTGGAAGCCGTAGAATAAAAAAAAAAAGGGGGTAGGCGGTCATGGTCATAACTCGCGCCGGTCGTAAATCGTATGTTACCTGTATATATATTGGCCGGTGTTCTACCGGTTGCCCTCTCCGCGGCCTTACCCTGGTCTCCGCGCCGACGTGCGGCCCGACCCCGCAATATCATTCTTCTTCTTCTTTTCCTTTCGGCTTTTCCCTTCAAGAGGTTGCCACAGCGAATCAGTGTCCTCCATCTTCAGACGTTTGATTCGCATGTTTGTTTTGGCCAGGCTTTTACGTCATATGCCCTTCCTGACACAACCCTCTGTATTTATCCGGGCTTGGGACCGGCACAAGAACACACTGGCTTATGTCCCCTTGTGGCTACAGAACAAGCAACTCTATGAACTTAATAAATCCAGATATCAGTCTGATGGGGGCAAAATCCAATAGATGATGTCAAAATGTCATTGATTGTGTAGTATAAATGAGATGACATATACACTTGAAGTGGCATCAATTCCAGCTCAATAAATTTACATTCACCCTATTATTCATTTTTAACATGTCCAGGGTGTCTGTCTTTTGCCATATAGTTAGCAGTGAAGCTGTAACCCACACTGAAGCTCTAGCCCACACTCTGACCTTGAAAAGAACAAAGACCGAGACAGCAAGCCCTTACTTTGCAATGCCCCAGGTGCATTTACCCTTAGTCACTGATCTGCGCATTTCAGTGGCAATGGGCTTGCTGTTACATGGTGGGCACCCAGTCTCTTCAGACACAAAGGGCATATTGGTATTTTATTTTTATTTTTTAATCCCCACGTGAACAAAGCCTGAATCAAATCTGACCTTTTTCTGTATACACAACTGTAATGCATATTTGAAGAGGACCGAATGGGAGCAAAAAATCCTGATTGGTTCCCTTGAACTATGTCCTGTAAATACTGTCCAAGTCTGAACTTATTTTAAACAACGATGCATAATGAGTGCTGTATCATCCAAGCATCCGATTCATCGTTACCCCAAATTTACTCAAGTTTAAGATAATGCAGCTGGCCCTCACAATCACACCATCTGAAGCATGTGTTGCAGGTATGAGTCATCCCAATCCAGCTATCTGCAGGGTGTCTGAGAAGCAAACCTACACACACACCAGGAATAACTGTAAATATTGTAAATGGACCAAAAGTACTAAGATCTATTTAAGATCGAAAATGATGACCTTTACTCTTGTTTTACAGATCAATTATGGACACAGACAGTTCCTGCAAAGAATCCTAGTTTGAATTGTTGCTGTTCAAGCAATGACTCTGCAGGAGTGTATTGTTATTCAGTTGCTATGAAGTTTATGGTTGTGTTTGTCATTCTTAATTCAAGACACACGATTATGCACAGGCAACGTAAAAAAAATGCACTTATTTTATATGAACTAATGATTGTGCGGATAAAAGTGAACAAACATTATGCCAAGTACCATATTTTCCGCAATGCAGGTATGAGGCATACCCAAAAGCCTTCAGTTTCTTCAAAAGATGACCCTGCGCCATATGATCCTATGATCCATATGAGCCTTATATGTGAAGTAATATCGAGCCACAACTGTCTCACAACCACTGTCAGCAGCCCTCGACTCCAGTTGTCAGAAAGCTGCTTTCTATTCTATTAATAAAGTTCAACAGACTTAGATAATTTAAAAAAAAACATTATTCCCACAATGGTGAAATTTGCAATCTCCAGCAACAAAATTGAAGGGGCGTTGGTAGAAAAGAGAAAAAGAGAAACAAAGTATTGCATGTAAAAAAGAACACAGTACAGAATGCATTTGTCTAAAATCTAGACATAAACATTTATGCACCTGCATATACAGTATGATGCATAAGGTGGCAGTGCTATTTACAATATAGATAGGGTGAATAATTTCCAAATTATTTTGCAATTGACGAGGGAGAATACAAGCAGGTATAAAAAGGGTTATAAGTATGAAAAACCTGAAACATTTCCATCAGTCGTAATTCCACTATAGCAGACGTGCCCATTATATATATATATATATATATATATATATATATATATATATATATATATATATATATATATATATATATATATATATATATATAACACTAATAAGCTACGATAGTTAATAGGCAGCAAAGGTGTGTCGCATGGCTTCGCAGCTGGTCTCCCACGAAAGTATATTTACGACCAGAACCACCAGCCCCCCCCTTTTTTTTTATTCAACGCCTGCCACAACACGCTAGCAGCCCGGCAACGCGTCTGACAATTTTGGCCAGCCAGCCAGCATCTCACTCTCACACAGCAATCGACGGTGTGATAGCACCGGAGGGTCCACCGACGACGGTAGCGGCGCGGCCAGGACTAAAGCCGAGGCGGGTGGGCGTCGGCGCGCGGGCGTGCGGGATCGCTGCGACGAGAACACCGCGTCGGGCCCACGGCCGGCGCCGCCACCGCCTCTTTAAGACAGTTCTTTCTGCTTCGGTGCGAGTTGGCGAAGTCGGGTGAGTCAGCGCAGCAGTCCGAAGTCGTATGTTACCTGTATTAGTGCTTCTGTCTCAAGATGCCATTCAAAAACCTCATAGCATGCAAGGGGGGTGTGGAGGATTTATTCAGCCTGTGAGTGAAGCAGGGCAGCGAGAGCAGCTTGTCATTGAAGCTGCTTCTTCTGGAGATCTGGAGATGGCGCTATGCCCGAGATGTCTAATATTGCGTCTGGTCCTTTCTCCACACATCAAGCTGTCTCCAACTCACACACAACACAGTGAGTTCATTTTGTGAAGCATTACCCACCTAAAACCCTTCAAAAAGGACACAATTGTTGGTACACCTATGTTCATTATAGTAAAGATAAATCTCCTTTCCAGTGAGCTCCCACCACCCTCCCTGGGGAGGATTTAGCCAACAACCTCCCCTTTAAACACTCACATCCCCTCATGTAAGTTTGAAAATGTGCTTTCCAAATTCATTTCTGACGAGCTTGGTACACTTTCCATCGTGAGTCGCGCCATTGATACATCACACATCCAGGTTTGGCACTTATCAGGATTTCATTTGGGGGATATTTTTAGCAGTGCGTTTTGGGTCGTTAACCAGTTTCAAGAACCATGTACTGCATCTGATAGCAAACTCTTTGACACTGGGCATGACATTGTGCTGTAGAACACCTGGATAACCTTGAGAAAGCAGCCCTAGAACACAGCAGCGCCCCTTTGTTTCACAGATGGCACAGCATTCTCTTCTTGAGAGTTTTAATTTTTGCATTTGTGAACATAGAGCTAATATGCCTGGCCAAAAAAAGTTCCACTTTGGCCTTGTCTGTCTATCGGACATGCTCCCAGAAGCTTTGTGGCAGGTTGGCAATTCCAGCCTTGCTATTGATTCATTTTCAACAGTGACGAATCTCCTCCTTAGCCATGTCTTGTGAAGTCAACTTCGCCTCAAACACCAATGGATGGTGCGATTTAACACTGATGTACCTTGACATCATTGACGTCAAAGTACTTTGACATAATTCTCGAACAGAGCCCGCAGGAATAAGGTGGCGAGCCATCCGGGAATTTACTGCTCTTACCAAGCTTAGTAGCACCCTGTTTTATTTTCACATTATCTATAAAGACAATGTGAAAACGAACATTTATTCAATTGTTGCTGTTGCCTACAACTCACGGTCAGTCATTCAAAACACTAAACCCCGCACACGAATCAACATTCAAGCTTAAGTGTCTCTCTTCACTTTTATCTGAGAATGTCCTTTCTGTCATCACTGCCACATTTACAAGACCGATTAACACTTCACAAAACCAGAAAAGTCCTTTGATAAGTGGAGGCCTCCTGTATTTGTTTCACAATTGTTAAATCAACATCAATCAAAATAATTTGTAAATGAAAGGACTAAAACAACACTGCAGACAAAGTTCCTGCAAAGGACTTCTCTCTTCAGGAAGACAAAACAACCTGGCACGGTGTACACTCAGGAACCTTTTTGGATAGTGAAGGACTAGACTGTATTCCGAGCACACATCTACCAACTATCCCACAATGGCACATTCGACTCGTGACAGTAATGAGGACGAAAGGAGGGGGACTTCTCTGACCACTGATAACCTCAGACTAAACTTGTAACTTTATGAGACCAAGACCTAATATCTCTCTGTCAATCAGCCCGAGTATCCCTGGCTGGGGTGTTTAATTTCAAGAATCAATTATTTAGAAGGGGGCGGCCCAGTAGTCGAGTGGTTAGCACACCGGCTTCACAGTGCAGAGGTCGCTGGTTCGCGTCCCGGTCCAGCCTCCCTGTGCGGAGTTTGCATGTTCTCCCCGGACCCGCGTGGGTTTTCTCCGGGTCCTCCGGTTTCCTCCCACACTCCAAAAACATGCATGGCAGGCAGATTGACCACTCCAAATTGTCCCTAGGTGTGAGTGTGAGAGTGACTGTTGTATGTCTTTGTGTGCCCTGCGATTGGCTGGCAACCAATTCAGGGTGTCCCCCGCCTCGTGCCCGAAGACAGCTGAGATAGGCTTCAGCAACCCCCGCGACCCTAATGAGGAATAAGCGTGACGGAAAATGAGATGAGAAGAATTATTTAGAAGCCTCTTCTTTCAATACTTTGGGAATCCAAAAAGGAGTGTGAAAAAGAAAATAGGTAAAGCATGTGCAAAGTGGTATGATTTTCAAACTCAGTGTCATATAAGTACAGGTAGCGGTTTTATTATTGTGTCTGCACTTTTTATGCTGTAGATCAGTGGTCCCCAACCCTGTTTGCGCCACGGACCGGTTGAATGTCAGACAATATTTTCACGGACCGGCGGATAAATACAACAAAATAAAATGATATGACAGGAATGGAAACTGTTTTTTTTTCTTTGTATTAAATATAATAATAAACGTGAATACATTGTGTATTTTTATAGAACTTTATTAGCAGAGTCCTGGTAACATTGCAACAACAACAACATAATGTAACATCGTCTCTGCCCCTTAACGCTCTATGATCACCATGGTCATGTTTAAATGTTCCTTCAAAATAAGATACACCACAAAAAAACAAGTACAAAGCGCATGAAAAATACAACTCACTACAACTGAATCAGTGGGACCGATGAGCTTGTTTCTCTGCAACGAGACGGTCCCATCTAGGGATAATAAGAGACAATGACACCCGAAGTGTCTTGCGTATGTCCAGTCTATTCCGTAGTTTTGTTTTGGTTGCTGTCACTGCAGAAAACCCTGCTTCACACAAATAAGATGTCGGAAACGACAACAGGGTTTTCAGTGTTGTTGTGGCGATCTCAGGGTATTCTGCCATCACTTTAATCCAGAACACCGGCAGAGTTGTTGTCTCAAACATACTTTTAAGTCCGCCATCATTTGCGAACTCCAGCAGTTGTTCTTCCTCTTGCACAGGCATGCTGGATTCACCTGGTTTGTTGACAAATGGGTTGCGGATCCATTCCTTGGCAGTTCGTGGGTCTTTTGTGGCTGGGAAGTAGCGCTCAAACTCTTTTAAAAGCAAAGACAGGTGCTTGTGCATCAGCTGGGGGAATGAAGGCGAGGGCTTAGTCTCTTCCAAAAACCCCGCCAATGTTTGAAACATGTCAAATACACTGCTATTCATGCGCCGTCCCCAAAAATCCAGTTTGGCTTTAAATGCTGCTACTTTATCAGCCAACTCGAAGACAGTTGTCATTTTCCCTTGAAGTGACATATTGAGTTCATTGAGCAGGTTGAATATGTCGCACAAGTGAGCGAGCTTTGCGACCCATTCCTCGTCACGGAAATGCGCTGCAAGTGGTGACTTTTCATTTTTCAAAATAAAACATAGTTCGGACTCAGATAATAAATAAAACGGAAATTATGTAAATTATTTATTCTTTCTGCTCGGCCCGGAACCAAATGACCGGTACCGGTCCGCGGTTTGGGGACCTCTGCTGTATATGATACGTTACAATGTACTTATCAATGCAAAAACTTGCACTAATATTATACAGAGCCGCCCATATATATATATATTAAAGTCTCGTTATATCGATATCGGTTATATCGATAGTACTGCTTATTACGATACTATTTCTATGAACGCAAGGAGAAAATTTACATGCCGCAGGATCGGATATATCGATAGTCCGGTTATATCGATATTTTTTCCGACTCCCGAGAATCTCGATATAACGAGACTTTACTGTATCAATAGAAGTAGAATTTTTCTAAGCTGAATCCAACAATCTGATTCACTGATGGCAAAAGATAGTGGAATAGTCCTGATGTCTTCACACATTGTTGTTTTCTGTTAACTTCTTGATCACACTCGTACTCCACTTTGGTGGAGGATAGACAGGAGCACTTATGCATATACAAATGCTGCATATCGTCTGCTATTGGGCAGTGAATGTACAGAACAGAATCGCTATGTGGAACAAACGTGACACATAAAATGAACTAAATATATTTCCAAATATGTTCAAATTCATTCTTGTTCACAAATGAATACTCGTGGTCTCACTCCATCTGTTATGTTTATGGAAAATTAACACATTTAAAATTGTGAAAACACAGCATTTTAAGAACAAATCAAATTTCACTGTTGAATGTTCAGAATGTCTGTGAAGTGTTAGAAAAAATGTCTATTTGCATGTTCTGCAGAAGCCGTGCGGTGAAACTGTCTCCTATTTTATATAAGTCTGAAAGTCTGGGTGGTTTTTTTTACAACAGCGAGAAGAAATAGAAAGGTTAGATTCATTTTAACACTTTTTTTTTAATCACTTCAATGCTTTGCTGCAGGAAGGGGTGTTTTTGGCAGCCATTTTAGATTTAGTCTTCATTTTTTTGGGACAAAAACACTTAGTTTTATTCACATCATTCGCATAGTTTTAGTCTGTTTTTTGATGACGAAAATGTAAAACAGTTTTAGTCTAGATTTAGTCAACAAATATTTTAAAAAGGCTTTCGCCAAATTCTAGTCTGTTTTACTTAAAAATAGACACAATGTTTCTACACAATAACAAAGAGTTTCTGATATACTAAATAATTTGAATTACACACAGATGAAGTGGTAACAGTGAAGTTAATGCAATCAATTATTCATTAATTTTCCTAACCGCTTTATCCTTACTACGATCGCGCTAGGGGTGCTGCAGCCTATCACAGCTGTCCGCAGGCACTAAGCGGGAGACATCCTCAGCCGGTTGCCAGCCAATCGCAGGGCACGCAGAAACAAACAACCATTTTAGCTAACACTCACACATAACTACAATTTGGAATGTTTAATCAGCCTGCCATGCATGTTTTTGGAATGTGGGAGAAAGTAAAAACACGTTAAGCGCAAACATATAAAATAAAAACAACAATGTTTTAACAACACAAACTCTAGAGGAGACTCCTATCCTGTGTGCAGTTGTGCTGTAATTTTATTTTGCCCCAAGCACTAACAGTGGATGAGTTTTGCAGCTTCTGCAGCTCAGTATAAAATGAGACATCAGTGTGATATACAAGAAATAATTGCCACATTTCATCCCATCATTCAACTAAATAGCAGAAAATACTCCAGAGCCTACATACAGTATGTACAATTCCTACCAGTGATGGATCGTCAGGGCCTGCAAGGCCTTCCCTACTGGCCTAAAAATATCTGAATCACAGACTAATGTTCATGATATTTTGTCCATGAATTCTTATTAAATAATTCCAAATCAGTCCAATCGGCATGTTTAATATTGTGCAGCCACAGGTTCTTCCCAGTGTTTTTAAAATGGGCTGTTCCCTCTTGCATTTGAGGAAAATGATGCAACTACTTTGTATACTGATTCAAATAGTCCTGCACTCAACACCTACGCATGCTGATATTGGCTATTCAAAAACTATTGCAACTGACGCTAGAAAGGAAGAAAATCTTCAGAGCCATACATTATTGAGTCTCCCAGTATTTTGAGACAGTGATGTGCAAGCAGCTTTTATTGACTGCATTGGATCAAAGCTTGAAGAGGGTGAATTCAAAAGATACCAAAGTTTTGTCCTTAACATTGCTTAGTGTTATTGCTGTGTGATTGAGGTGATTATCCTCTTGGACAACTTGTGGCCTGTGACTGGCACAAAGCTTTCGGACATTGGCAGCACATTTGGCGAACTTGATTGACACATTCAATCTGTGCTTTATGCAGCAAAGTGGTGCTTGAACATCACGGCTTTCTTCCAAGGTTCACAATCACTACAGTGTTCTCTCCTTTGGGTGACTGTTTTTGCTAATGTAATTTACCAGAAAGGTCAACATGTATTTTGACACATTCCAGTGTCAGATTCAGGTGATTATTTTTGTTCTCTTTGTTTAAAAGAAGAGTCCGATAGAAACTATTCCGCCTGTGCATGCAATGGATACAAAAGATGCATTAGTCCTGTCACAAATGTCAGGTTTTTGTGATCTGAAAATGAGACCAAGATAAATCATCTCGAAACGTTTAGCACTTTTTTGTAAAGATGCGAGCGCAACGAATTGAATCATTCTACTTCAAAATATATCTTTATAGGCATTGCACATTTACAGTTATTTCAAATGTTTTGAAATTGATAACAAAAAAAGTCATTGCATCACACACTCTTGAACGAAGCAAATGGGAACCCTTTGTTGTGATTAAATCTATTTTGTTTAAGAAAAAGTAGTGAACAGCAATCCAATCAGTTGCATATTGTACGGTATCATGGGTCAATTTGAAAATGTGTACATACAAAACAGCTCTTGGTGAAAATTAATTGTAGAGTAAAGAAGTCTCACAATCAAGGCACCGGAGACAGCTCGCTATTGTACAATCTATGGCAAGGGGGTCAAACTCTTATTTGTCACAGGCCACTTTTCCCGTTAGGTCTAACCTTGGAGGGACAGTGAAACCCAATAAATGTTTCATGTTATAAAACAAATTGTTAAATTACTCGTCCAAAAAAAATGATGGGTTAGTAGTTTTTTCAAGTCAAGTGAATTTGAACTCATAAACAAAAATCTCAACGTTATTGCACATTTCAGTACAGATTTTAGCAAGGATCATTGGGGTTACCACACATGATTTTCTTTTGTGGGCCATATAAAATGACCTGGCAGACCGGATATGATCCCTAAGCCTTGAGTTTGACACAGATGATAAATGCTTTGATTAAACAGGAGTTTACCAGACTTTAGCTAATGAGTAATTATACATAAGAGACTGTTTTTCCACAGCCACTCGGGCTATAATTCTCATTGTGCACACTGATATCTAGTAGCATCTATTTGATAGTGATGAATGGTTTACTACAGGATTAATTTATTATTGAGACTATAATTTAATCGCAGCTGCTTCTAACAGTTATGTTGAAATTCAAATTCCCCATCTCATTCTCTCTCCAATAAACACGAGCAGACATTTACAGCCTGAAGCTTTCGCCATTTTAAGGCAATATCGCATCCCCCCCCATTATCATTTACGGAACATTAGTATGATGAATGAATGAATAAATGAATGACCAGTCATCTGTGGTGAAGCAGCAATTCTGAATGTATCAAAAGATCGTGATGTACAGCATGTACTGTGCAGCAAAACAAAATCTATCAGACTGTTTTAATAACATCTGATTGGCAAACTGTCTTTGGACAGTTGGCAAATGGGCGGGCAGCGGAGGAGTTTCGAGGTGCTAAAGTTCAGGCAGGAGCGACGCAGCACCCTTTTTCGCGCCAACACAATTATAGTGGCGCAATTCCTGACTAACTCAATGACCCGTGGCCCCCACCTGTCTTGACCATGCATTGCACGGATATGCATAGATTTATATTCATATTATAAAAATCTATATATATGTAGGGCAGCACTGTGTTTTGCCACAACAGAAATCTTTTGAGTCATGCCCATCTGTGCAAATTATAAATATATTGAACAAAAGCAAATACAATACAATACATATTGATTTATATAGCACTTTAACAACAGATGAAGCTGTAACAAAGCGCTTGACATTGACAGCTATCATATAGATGAAATAAAGCAGTGACAAAGATAGTAGAAAGCAATGAAAGCAATCCTTTCTTTGCTCCCGCATCTGTTTTCTTAAGTTGTTGCTCATGTCTTATCTAGAATGTTTCATCCCTCACATCTAGAGCGCACAACAAATGATTGAATAACTAGTTTTCAAATTTGAAGTCAAGAATAATGACTGTTATTGTGGTTTTCACATGATAATTTGAAATTTTGGTAATGAATTATTAAGCAAGCATCATCGCACCTGACATGCTTCATTTGCTTTCATGGCCTGAATAAAATGATGTGGCGGGCCAGATCTGACCCCCGGGCCTTGACTTTGACATCTGTGTGTTGGGAGTTTTGTTAAAGTCTATGACACTGTAGTTTGCCATTGTAGACATTCACACTTTCAACTTTTAGTTTTTCTTTTCTTTTTTCCCAAGATGGCGGCGCGTGAACACGCAGCAGCTCCTCTCTCTCCCGGCAAATTGGTGTTTTCGTGTCTATTATGTTTGTCTCAATCGTGTAAATGTTCGTCTTCGTCTGCCTCGCTACACCCGAGGAGTACCTATTCCCGTGAGGTTCTGCTCGACATCGGCAGTACATTTTTAAAACCAAAACCAGCTGAAGCAGAAGTGCTACGCCAGTTTGGATTGCTCAGGGAGTCGGCTCGTCCACTGACCCCCACTCCTCCACCAACCCCCACTGCTGCACCCAACCCAGAGTGGAGGCGCCACAAGCGCTGTATGAGGAAACAGAAGAGGGGGAAGCGTGGAGGTATCCGCACTAGGGTCGCGGCTAGCCCCCACGGCCGACCATTCCTACCAACACGCTGGCTAACGTACACTCGCTGGACAATAAAATGGACTACATTAGACTTTTCCGCTCAACTTCCAAGACCGTGGGTGAGTGTTGTACCCTTGTGTTTGTGTAAACATGGCTGAACGACAGCATACCGGACAGTGCTATCAAGCTATCCCAGCTAACTAGCTTCCGGGCAGACAGAGCGCTCGTCGAGGGGGGGAAGACTCGCGGCGGGGGACTCTGTGTTTACATCAGTGACGCCTGGTGCCGCAACGCTGTTGTGGTACTTCAGAGACAGCAGAGACACCAGGAAACTGTGGCGTGGGATACAGACCATCACAGACTACAAGCCTTCTCCACAGTCCAGCAGCCAGTTGCACAGGGACATGCTGATCCCCAGTTTGCTCAGTTTGTCGTGAGCTGTTGGGGGATGATGGTCTAGAATGCTGAGCTGAAGTCGAGGAACAGCATTCTAATGTAGGAGTCTCTGGTGTCCAGGTGGGTGAGCGCAGTGTGCAGAGCGGTGGAGATGGCATCATCGGTCGAGCGGTTGAGCTGATATGCAAACTGGAAAGGGTCGTGGTTAGTGGGGGAGGGCACCCTTGATGTGGTTCATAACTAGCTGCTCGAAGCACTTCATGAGGATGGGAGTGAGTGTGACCGGGTAGTAGACATTGTGGCAGGTGGGGGACGACTTCTTCGGGACCGGGATCATGGTGTTGGCTTTGAGGCACGTGAGGACAACAGCCTGGCTCAGGGAGGTGTTGACGATGTCCGTGAAGACATCTGAGAGCTCCTCAGCGCAGTCTCTCAGGACACGGCCAGGAATGCCGTCGGGACACAAGGCTTTGCATGCGTTGGTCCCTCTGATGGATCGCCTCACGCTGTCCTGTGACAGTGTCAGCACCTGGTCGCCGGGAGTTGGTAGGGTCCTCTGTGCTGAAGTGCTGTTGTCTGCCTCGAAGCGGGCGAAGAAGTCGTTTAGCTGGTTCAGCCCAGTGGTGGAGTTCTCGCATGTTTGTGGATAGGTCTTGTAGTGTGTGGTGGTCTGTATCCCCCGCCACAGGTTCCTGGTGTCTCTGCTGTCTCTAAAGTGGTTAGCGATCCTCCTGGAGTCGTGTCTCTTGGCCAACCTGATGCCGCGTGAGAGGTTGGTCCTGGCTGTCCTCAGGCCCTGCTCATCGCCAGCTTTGTAGGCAGCGTTCCGAGCCCTTAAGAGCCTGTGCTCTTCACCAGCCATGGCTTCTGGTAGGCCCGGATGGTGATGGATCTGGTGACAGTCACGTCACCCGTGCACTTCCTCATGTAGGAGGTGACAGAGTCGGTGTACTCCTGGAGGTGTTTTCGTAGGTGGCTGCTTGTCTGAACATGTTCCAGTCAGTGTTAGAGAAGCAGTCTTTGAGTGCCTCTGACGACCCGTCAGGCCACACCCTTATCTGCTTCTTCACTGGTTTGACGATTTTGATAAGTGGCCTGTATGGCCTACAAAGCCTCCTCCCTCCCCCACCTCGGAGCTTCGGACCACTCTACTATTATGTTAATGCCCGTATGCTCCTTTGTGTGTGGTGAAAACATTTTCCGGAATGTTGTCACCTCTAGTCCGAAACACGTCTGTGTAAGCTCTCAGTCGTACAGGAGTGGTCCATCGATGAGAAGGTTTCTTCAGCCGTCATCTGTACAAAAGTGAAGGTTTCGGACGTTTCGCCTCCTATCCAAGAGGCTTCGTCAGCGAACTAAAGTCTGACTGGTCGTATCGGCCATATTTATATATCCCTAATGTCCAGACCTGGTGGCGCCGGACACAGCTATGATAGGTCCCTACTCTCAGGTTGGGGGGGCACTACTGCTACTACTACTGCTCTTTACAATTTTCATTCTTACAATGTATGGAATAAACTACATTACTTTGTTTTTCATTTGGTAGCCTATCTTTTGGATGCACTAATTTTTGCCTTAACGTGTTTATTGGTTTGAAATAAGTGGGAATTTTATGTTGCCAAAGGACTCTTTGTAATTTTTCAGAAACTCCTGCAATGTACGGTACTGCTACTCCTCTCCTTTTTGTATCTTGAGAATTATTGGTTTCATTCCCTATTCTTTCTTTCTGACATTTGTTGAATGACCACTGAGGGTACCCACAGTTAGTGAGTGCTCTCCTGATATGTTTTGACTCCTTTTCTCTACCTTCAGTGCTAGTTGGTATTAGTTTAGCCCTATGCTGGAGGGTTCTGATAACTCCTAGTTTATGTTGTAAAGGGTGGTTAGAGTCAAAAAGTAAGTATTGGTCAGTGTGCGTAGCCTTCCTAAAGACTTCTGTTTTTAGCGCTCTGTCCTCTTTTAAAATTACTTTACAATCCAAGAAGTCAAGTCACATCGTATGATGCCAAAGTCTTTGATCCTCTCTACAAACCCTGTGGTGTTCTCTACGTGATATTCCGTGTTACCAACCAACGGAGCTAAAATAGTTTTTAAATATTTGGCTACATTGTATGTAGAGGAGCCAATGCTACAAACAATGGGTCTGAGGGGAAGCAACCACTCATTTGACGACAATGAGGTTAAAATCTTAGCGAAAGAACATAGATGGTTTGAAAGGGGGGTAAAAGAAGCGATTCTTATAAAACAACAAAATCCTTCATTAAACCGGTCTGGTGGGGTGAGGTTCAATTTGGATAGCCTGCTTAGGCAAAACAGGTTAGGCAACTTTCATAATGCTGATGAGGGTTGTTATGCTGATGAGGTGATACCGGTGGGAGTGGGGGTAATAGGCCAGTCGTTAGTCAGGAATGTAGGAACAATCAGTGGGGCCACAGGGAGGGGTCCTCTGCCCCCCCCAACCTGAGAGTAGGGACCTATCATAGCTGTGTCCGGCGCCACCAGGTCTGGACATTAGGGATATATAAATAGGGCCGATACGACCAGTCAGACTTTAGTTCGCTGACGAAGCCTCTTGGATAGGAGGAGAAACGTCCGAAACCTTCACTTTTGTACAGATGACGGCTGAAGAAACCTCCTCTAGTCCGAAAGTTAATTTGTCCATGGAGTTGTGGAAAAACGCTTTTCGGGTTGGCATGGTTGAAATCGCCAGCCAGGATGAGGCAAGCATCTGGGTGGTCTATCTGTTGCTCGCTGATGTGCTGGTAGAGTTCATTCAGTGCCGCGCTCCTGTTGCTAATTGAGCTCGGGGGATGTAGACTGCTACCAGCAGTATCGCATTCCCTCGGCAGGTAGAATGGCTGCCATTTTACGACCATAAGCTCCATCAGTGGTGAGCAGTGTTTGCATACCACAACAGTGTTACGGCACCAGGTATCACTGATGTAAACACAGAGTCCCACGCCGCGAGTCTCCCCCGCCTCGATGTCTGCTCAGAAGCTAGTTAGCTGGGCTCGCTGGATGGCACTGTCCGGTATGCTGTCGTTCAGCCATGTTTCCACAAACACAAGGGCACAGCACTCACCCACGGTGTTGGAAGTTGAGCGGAGAAGTCTTATGTAGTCCATTTTATTGTCCAGCGAGCGTGATGGTAGGAATGGTCGGCCGGATACCTCCACGCTTTCCCCTCTTCTGTTTCATCATACACCGCTTGTGACGCCTCCACTCAGGGTTGGGTGCAGGAGTGACGGTCGGTGGACGAGTCGACTCCCGGAGCAATTCGCACCCGTGTAGCACCTCTGCATTAGCTGGTTTTGGTTTTAAGAAGGAACTGCCGATGTCGAGCAGAACCTCACGGGAGTAGGTACGCCTCGGGTGTAACGAGGCAGACGGAGACGAACCTTTACACAAGTGTGACAACATAAAAAACACGAAAATGCCAATTTGCTGGAAGAGAGAGAAGCCACTGCGTGTTCACGCGCCGCCATCTTGGGGAAAATAACCTTGCTGAAGACCAGTCCTGAGTGTACCCCTGCCGCTCACCCAAAGAAAGCTAGGATAGACTCAATCTCAACCTTATTAATGTGGCGACAGTAGAGATGCAAGGCCTGAAGCAATTGTGAAGTTCAACCCATGTAACAGATTGCTAACATCAGCTGCTAGTGCTCGGTGCCACCTAACTAATTGCCAACTGTCGTCTCTAACAGTGGTTTATTGTAAATGTACTCTGATTTTTCATGGTAGTGCTTGTTAATTTATTTTTACGAGGAGGGGTGAATAAAACGTTTGATTGTTTTGATGTTTCAGTGATTAACATTATTAGAGCAGTTAAAATACAATACAATGCAATACATATTGCTATCATATACAGGAAATAAAAAAGTCACAAAGTTAGTATAAAGTAACAGGGAGTGAAACCAAGATCAAGTCTGAATCATGCTGAGTCGAATGCCAAAGAGAACAAGTGAGTTTACTCTGGTCAGCAGACCTGAGCCGTCGGGAAAGTGTGTAGAGGTGGATCAGCTCAGAAAGGTAAAGAGGAACAAGGCCATGTAAACATTTGAAGCTATTGAAAGGAACTCTAAAATGTATAGGGAGCCAGTGAAGGTCTGCCAGAGTAGGAGTTACGCGCTCACTCGTATGTTCTTACGAGTACTTGTCAAGAGGCGAGCAGTAGCATTCTGGACCAGCTGACGACGCTTCGTGGAGGATTGGCTGACTCCAAAGTAAAGTGCATTACAGTGATCGAGCCGAGATGTGACAAAAGCATGAATTACTGCTTCAAGGTGCTCATAAGAAAGGAAAGGGTTTATTTTAGCCAGTTTCCTAAGATGAAGATGATCAAATGAGCCAAAAAAAGATCAAAATCTTACTGTAAAACCTCACCTCTTCAGTTAAAAAAAATTTAGGCTGGTCATAGTTTGATCAGCTAGGGGCCTTTGGACTGGGACTGAATCACATTTGGATGCGGGGCATCATAGCATCACACGGCTGAAAAAAAAGGCTAGGTCTGGTGTGCCCAAAAGAAAAATTGGACAAAACAAAAATACATTTCTCGAAACATGTTTTCAATTAAAAGTAATGTGCTACCCCAAACCAATGCGTGGCTACATTCATGTTGACATGGGAAGTTTTTGCTGATGGACGCATGCTTATTGCCGCACACCGACAATGCTGTGTTATCAAAGTGTTGTGCTCTCTTGGTCATTCCATGCCAAATCACTCAAAAAAGAACAGCTAAACCAGTAAAATATTGATTTAACTGAAACTAGATTTCCACTTTTGAAAAAAAGTCAACATTTGTTCAACCAGTTCAGGTTGTTCCCGCCTGTTGCCCAAGACAGCTGGTTTTGGCCCCAGTCCCCCTCGTGAGGATAAGGCTTAGAAAATGGATGATGGATGTTGTTTGTGGTAGCGCGAGATGTTCTGAGCAATTCCATTTCCGTGTTTTGACATCCCCAATGTTCCACATTGACTGTTTGTGATTTATAATAAAAGGTGAGACTAACAATCAAGGGCAGAAGTCATATCCTTGAGAGATGTTGTAAATCATTTTTTTAAGTTCTTTTATCCACAGAGCTATAGGAGCACACTTGCGCTTGACCCCGCGAGAGAGAAAAATGGCAGACAATGTCTTATATTGATATACATTTATATAACAAAATATTGTTTCTTTTTAAACAATCGTAGTATGAGCAAATATCAACCCTGGTCATCTTAGTGTGATTAGTTGATTTCAAACTACAAAACAGGGGAGTGTGTTTGTGGGAGAAGGGGTGCATGGGGTGGCGAATACTGGGATTATCAATGTAATCATTGTTAAAACGCACTCTCCTGAAGTCCACCACAATCTCCTTCGTCTTCTTCACATTCAGACGGAGATTGTTGTCCATGCACCACGTGGCCAGGCGGCTCACCTCGATGAGGAGACAGCCTACAGGGACAAGGTCAGCCGCCTGGCCACGTGGTGCAAGGACAACAATCTCCGTCTGCATGTGAAGAAGACGAAGGAGATTGTTGTGGACTTCAGGAGAATGCACCCCCAGCATGCTCCACTAACCATCGATGGTGCTGCAGTGGAGAGAGTGAGCAGCACCTAGTTCCTAGGAGTGCACATCTGCGAAGTCCTGTCCTGGAGCCATAACTGTACTTCCTCCGCAAGCTCAGAAGAGCTGGAGCCCCAACCCCCATCACGACCTCCTTCTGCCGCGGTACCATTGAGAGCATCGTGACCAGCTGTATCACCGTGTGGTCCGGCGCCTGCACCGTGTCCTGCCATAAGATTCTGCAGCGCATCGTGAGGACAGCTGAGAAGATCATCAGTGTCCCCCGCCCCTTCAGGACATTTACAACACGCGCATCACCCGCAGAGCCATCAGTATCGCTGGCGATCCCACCCACTCCTCCCATAGCCTCTTCAGCCTGCTGCCATCGGTTAGGAGACTGTGGAGTCTCCGAGCCAAGACCAGGAGGCTCAAGGACAGTTTCTGCCACCAGGCAGTCAGGAGACTCAACTCCCTCCCAGCCCTGCCCCTTCCCACTGCCACACTAACTGAACTCTGAGTACACGCTACACGCTGTACTATCATCCTGAACTCTATTTTTTTAGGGTTTTTTTCTGCAAGACCTCACTTCAACCTTTTTTTGTTTGTTTTTGCATTACTACAACACTATGTCACTTTACATACGACACTACCTCACTTTACATACGGCACTACCTCAATTTAAATTCAGAAATTACATGTATTGTCTGTTGTCAATTGTCTGTCTTTCTAGCCACATTTTAAGTGCCTTGCACGCTGGGTCCGAGAGGATATTAATTTCATCTGTGCTGTATGTCATGCATGTTAGCATATATGACAATAGAGCTGACTTTGACTTTTGACTTTGACTTATTTGTGACAGCCTGTTGTTTCCCCCCGAACAACACTCCACCCACACCCAAGATGCAGAGTAATGCACAGATTCTACATAGAACCCCGATTCTGCGGAAAGCTGTATGTCATGCATATTAGCATATTTGCATATTTGACAAAAAAGCATATTTGACAATAAAGCTGACTTTGACTTGTGACTTTTTTTTTGACTTCGGAAACCCACGCAGGCCTGGAGAGAACATGCAAACTCCATACAGGGACGCCGGACCAGGTCTTGAACTCACGACCTCTGCACTGTGAAGACGGCGTGCTCTACCACTTGACTACCGGGCCGCCAAGTCTCGAATACATTACGGTATTTTCCGCTGCACAAGGCGCAACCAAAAGCCTTAATTTTCTTCAAAAGATAACTTTGCACCTCATACGCCGGTGAGTCTTATAAGTGAAGTAATATTGAGCCACAACGAGTCTCAACAGTCAGCAGACACCGACTCCATTTCCCCTTGTAGAACAAGGAGTGCACGGTCCATATTGGAAAATATATCATGTAACCTCAGCGTCTACTGTCGCGCCCTATAATGTGGTGTGCCAAATATATGGAAATCTTTTAAAACATGTCATTCATTGAAGGTGTGCCTTATAGTCCATCCACGCGCAAATTTTTAGGATATGATTTTGTTGTCCCAGAAGCAGTAATGTTCGCTAGCTTTTCTGGGATCGGGGTATGAATTCAAAGAAACCAATTAACTCCCGCTATTCACCATCTAGTGGCTAGTTCCATCATTATTTGACTGGAAGCTAATTTAGAATACAATGTAGCACAATATCGGGTGACAAATCATATGAAAAAAAAAAAACTTACTTGACCTGGGTGGATGTTCAAGTGTTGAAGCACCTCTTTGAGCATTGCAGGCATGTGAGGAGACTTTTCAGTTGAAACACCAGAAAAGGAACTAAGGCCAGCTGTCTGACAGTGCAAATTGAAATTCCCTGATTTCTGCCTTATGCGTACTGTTTTCTGAAACAGTCGGGAGGAGGGAGTGAGCACACGCAAAATCACCATCCTTAATTTGACCTGAGGAGCAGACAACAACAATGATGAGTAATAGATTATGCAATGTATAATTTATAGCAAGACATAAACCAAGGGCGGCCGGGAGTCGAGTGGTTAGCACACCGGCTTCACAGTGCAGAGGTCACCGGTTCGCGTCCAGCTCCGGCCTCCCTGTGTGGAGCTTGCATGTTCTCCCCGGGCCCGTGTGGGTTTTCTCCGGGTCCTCCGGTTTCCTCCCACATTCCAAAAACATTCATGCTTTCATTCATTCATTCATTCATTCATCTTCCAGACCACTTTATCCTCATGGAGGCTGCGGTGCTGGAGCCTATCCCAGAGGGCATGCGGCCTGAATTGGTTGCCAGCCAATGGATGGATGGTTGGATATATGGTTGTTAAAGCGCTATATAAATCAATATGTATTGTATTGTATGGATGGATGAAGAAATAAATGGAGAGATGCATGGACAGATGGCTGGATGGTTGAGAGATGGATAGTTACAGTTTATATGTTTACATTTATATTGTTGTACTTATTGAAAGAGAAATTAAATTATTCAATTCAAAAATCAACAGTGTTATGTTCGACTTTTGGAGAACTGACAACATGTATGAGGAGGGGGATCGGAAGGCATTACAAAAACGTTTGGGTGTGCTCAGGCCAAAAATGTGAGGGAACCAAAGCAGGAGGTCACGCCATGTATAACCAAAGATTGGTCCCTGCCAGGGAAACGTAAATTATATTGTGAGGGGAATGCCAATCCAGGCAAATGCTGAAAACATGAGCTGGAATGATAGATTCTTCACACAGTAATTTAGTTTGAACAAGGGCCACAAGACATGAAAATGTTTATTTCCCAGGTTGTAGCAACACAAATGACAACGACCAATATGAACAATTTATCAGTCAGGTTGGCATATGACACAAAAATGCCTTGTCCTTGTTGTAACGAGCACCTAAGTGAGTCGAGAAATATATTTTAGTGTTAACCAATTTAAGATTACAATTAACTATAGATACATGGAGAGGGTCTGACATGGACGATTAACAGAATCGTGGTCAGTGGATAGAGGAATTTACTGAATTTCAAATGGCAGTGAGTGATTGATCTTCTGACTTCGCTACCGTGAATAATCAAAATAAAAAATAAAATAATAGGTGTTAAGAATTATTATTGTGGTGCATGGGTAAAGGTGATAATCTTCTTTTCCTTTCGGCTTTTCCCTTCAGGGGGTCGCCACAGCAAATCAGTGTCATCCATCTTCAGAGGTTTGATCCGCATGTTAAGGCAATTAGCAAAACATTCCTCAAATACAGCGTACATGCAAAAAAAGAATGCAAACATTGGTATTTAACAATCGGTTCTGTTTGTGCATGCTAAAAAATGACATCAATATTCATTTTCCTGAAGGAGCCACACTGGCAGTTTTGGCGTCGAACAACTGTTCCTGAACACGTGTTTGAATTAAATCCAAATTTAGCATAATTATCCGATCGGCGTTTGATATGTGCTTTTTTAAATATGGGATGATGTTGGACAAGAGCACGCGGTAAACACATCTCAGCAAATGCGTCAGCAGCAAAGATAAATACACTTACTTAAACTAAACGAGGATAAACTGTCCTTGTTAATATTGACGTTTCAATGGAAAACCTTTGTTAACCGGAAGAAGAAAACACGTAGCTCCACCCACCCAAAAAAGCAGCCGGCACGACGTCACTTGGATCGGCCCAATGACCAGTCGCTCACACCCAATCTGTATCCGCCGAGGAAGAGTGGTTGTTTTTGAAAATATTGGCGCTAGTCTTGTCAATGTGAACTTTCCTTCAAGCTCAATTTACATGATTAATATACGCCAACGTCGTGGGGCTCTCGTGGAAATAAAACAGTTTATGAACAATCATGAAATGAAAGTGCTTGGATTCAAACAAGGTAAGACTTTGTCCCAGTTGTTCCTGCAGACACGCAAAGCAGCCGTTGCTAAATTGACAATCGTTGTCGTAACATTCAAAGTTTGTTAGTTTCCCGTCTCCGTGGCTCATACTATCTTTTTCCAACAATGCTCATATTTACGCTGTTGAAATATCGTATTGTGGGCGATTGTAATTTCCGGTAAACATGAATGTTTTGGTCCACACTTGAAATCGGTTTGATTATTTTACGTTGAAATCCGTATGAACTGTATAACGATTCACTGCCCAACGTGTCCGAATTCAAATTACTCTGTAATGGGCGCCAATGAACTCCATTTTGGGTTAAAAATGCACTGCTTCCTTCTGTACGTGCCTGAAAGATCAGTATATTAAAAAAAATCATTGACTCGTGTCACCATTGTTGTTTTCATCCTTTTCCATGTTTACAGAAACGCTAGTCACCGAGTGAGGAAACACAATGGAAAGTAATGTATGCAGCCATGTGAAAGTGGTTGTTCGAGTGCGACCAACCAATGAGAACGAGAAGGGTGAAAATGTTCGCAAGGTGGTCCAAATTGTGGATAAACACATGTTGGTATTTGATCCGAAAGAAGAGGACGTATCCTGTTTTCGTTCCCAAAGAATTCGGAATAGAAACATTAACAAGAGGGCCAACAAAGACCTTAAATTTGTTTTTGACCATGTCTTTGGAGAGAATTCCACTCAAGATGATGTATTTGAGAACACCACCAAAGGAGTGTTGGATGGCGTCATGAATGGCTTCAACTGCACAGGTAATGAGACACAATCCATTGCTTTAAGATGTTTTTTAAATGTTAAGTAATATAGAATTAAAAGTTGTCATTGTTGCTTATTCTCACACTTTTTTTAACGGCAGTTTTAACGACTGTGATTTGTTCCAAACTTTTAATAAATTAAAATCAATAGCTTATTGTTCAATATCAATTTCGTGATTTAAAATGATTCATTTTGACAACGTGCAAATTAGCTAAAAAAACAAACCACCCGATCAGGTGATCAAAGATGTTAAAAACTGTAAACTTACAATTACCCTTAGATAATATGATTTGACGTACTGTGACGACAGTTTAGCATGTCCGCCTCACAGCGCAAAGGTGTAGGATTCCATTTCGGCAGGGGCCTTGTGCGGAATTTTTCTGTGCCTGTGTGGGTTTACTGTGGGGATTCCCGCATTCCAAAAACATGCGTGTCAGATTAATGGATCACTCGAAAATGTCCCCGGGTGTGAATGTGAGGGCGGGTAGTATCTTGTTTTTGTGTGCCCTGCGATTAGCTCGCAACCAATTCAGGCAGTACCTTGCCTACTGTCCAAATAGTACTGAGATAAGCTGCAGCAATCCCCTATAAGAATCATCGGATTTGAAAATGGATGGGTGGACGGTGT
The DNA here is from genome assembly GCF_051943395.1 of Hippocampus bargibanti. Taxonomy (NCBI): domain Eukaryota; kingdom Metazoa; phylum Chordata; class Actinopteri; order Syngnathiformes; family Syngnathidae; genus Hippocampus; species Hippocampus bargibanti. The sequence goes on along the minus strand of NC_142736.1, from coordinate 11,569,665 downwards.
CATTGTCGAGGATGCCATTTCTCCTGTAACCTTTCATTGATGTACACGCTTATCCTAAATCATTGAGAACTTGTAGTTAATTTTAAGGTCCCTTTTAGCGGTTACTGATTATTTTTTGCCCCGTTTGTTGTGTTTTAGTTTTTGCATATGGCGCAACTGGTGCAGGCAAAACGCATACCATGTTAGGAACACCAGATGAGCCTGGAGTCATGTACCGCACCATGAAAGACCTTTTTAAACGCATGGACGATGCTAAGGAGGAGAAAGAGTTTTCTGTTGCTGTCTCCTATCTTGAGGTGATTTTCTTGTTCTTTCATCTTTTCCATCAAGGCCTGTTCTGGTGGTGGTGGTAAATGTATTTATTCATTTTGAAATGCACTGTAATTAATTGATTATCTCTGCATTTGGGTATTGTATGTTTCTAAATGAATAAGCAACTGAAAAGAGACACAGCTCATTGAAAACACGAGAAATTCTGCAACACAGTGTAATTTTTTTCATGAGACTCGTACTATTGTCCCTTGTAAAATATGTATTTTTTTGTCAAATGTAACAAGTCATTTCACTTATAGTCGTGCACAGGTGTCGAACTAAAGTCTCAGGGGCCAGATTCGACCCGCAATATCACTTAATGTGGCCCTCAAAGGCACATCATGTGTGTCGACAACAATTGTTTCTCACAAAACATTTCCCGTTTTAACACTGAGATTTAGATGGGTTTCTTTACAACCCACCCCTTTCAAATAAATTACAAATTAGATCAGAAAATAATTTCCTGGCTTCTGATTTCAAAATATATTATCCATCCACTTGTTGTGTATGTGTAACCACCAGGCATATTTATACATTTGGATGGGTTCGCAGGCATAACAACCCTCCGATGGCAACCATAACTGTGATGTGCCACATGACAAAAATGAGTTTGGTACCCAAATGCTAGTGCATTTGTCAACTGCAAAAGGCTGACGCTATCTGACATACCGTCTGAATCATCACATACTGTAAGCTCTCAGTGTATTCACCAAAGGGCCTCTCCCTGTAAGAGTAAGAAGACAGATGGTTTAATGTGGTTCTAAAATAAGGGGCAACTGAGAATTTGACCCACTTTTGGGTTCTGGTCCAGTTTTTATGGACATGCTTCAAGCCATACACATTGTCAAATAATCTTTTGCAATATTGTAGATTTGAATCCAAAAATAACAACAATGTTTTTTTTTAACACAGGTTTATAATGAGCAGATAAGGGATTTGCTGGCTAATGCAGGTCCTCTTGCAGTAAGAGAGGACAGTGATAAAGGAGTTGTGGTTCAGGGCCTGACACTGCACCAGGTTAGTCAGCTCATTGTTTGGGGAAAAGTGTCTCAGCATTCTGTCAAATGGTGACACATGAAGGTAGATGGGGGAAAAATACATAGAAAGTGGAAATATATGTGCAGTTTAGGTATATAGTCCCGGACACACTTCATGAATGATGTCTTCTTTGCATAGCCAAAATCTGCCAAAAACATTCTCCAAGCTTTGGATTCTGGTAATCGAAACAGGACGCAACATCCAACTGATATGAATGCCACATCTTCCAGATCCCACGCCGTTTTCCAGGTATTTAAAATGCCCAAAAGGGTAGATTTTACTCTGAAATATACATACCCTAAAGGTTTAAAAGTGTAATTTAGAATAATCAAAAGCTACTTTGTGTCATAAATAAACGTCACATAATAATTACATTACATTAACTATTACTTTTTTCCAGATATATCTGCGACAGCAGGACAAGGCTGCTAGCCTAAATCCCAATGTGTGCGTGGCCAAAATGAGCCTCATAGACCTGGCAGGTTCAGAAAGAGCCAGTGCTACCAATGCCAGAGGGCAACGCTTCCGTGAAGGTGCTAACATCAACCGCTCACTCCTTGCCCTCGGAAATGTTATTAATGCTCTTGCCAATCCCAAGGTGAGTTATTGTCTAATTTATACAACATGTTGCCAATTTGAGTAAACAAGGACTTGTGTGTCATATTTCATACATCAAGCGAATTAATGAGAAGTACAGAAGTTCTGGGTGACCCCTTCTGCCTCACACGCACACATGCACACACACACACGCACACACACATTAAAACAACTGTAAAATACATTTTATTACCACTTCCCTGAAGTGGATCCAAATCACTGTGACACAATCTGCGGCTACTTAGTGTTGCCAATGTAGCTCATTTGTAGCGATGTATTTAGCAACTTTTGTTGGTGAAATTCGCTCTTCAGTATAGGAGAGCCCCAACTTCGGTTTGTGTCCAAACAAAATTTGTTATTTCCCACATATTGTATTTTCTGGTGTGTAAGACGCAATGGAGTATAAGGTGCGCCCCCAATTAATGGTGTATTTTCAAACGTTTTCAAAGCCTGTTGTGGCTCAATGTTGCTTCGCATATAAGGCACATGTGCGTATAAGGTGCAGGGTCAAATTTATATTTGAAGGAAATCATGGCTTTTGGATTGGATTAGCCTTTTTTAGTCTCACATGGAGAAATGTACATTTCATGTTGGGTGCTCCTTATACACCGAAAAATAAAGTACCTCCTTTTTTAATGCCGAGTTTTTTATAGTCACCTGCTGTTACAATATTCATATACTTCAGCCATGCATAAAAAGTTCATTAAAATCTCATGGCAATAACTCCATTTACTCACAAGTAAGTGGGTATCAAGCATGTTGCTTATAATTGTAATGATCTCTGTTAAGTGGTTTGTTGTCAACGGCCCAAATAATTGTATGAGGTCTTTTAGAGTAGGTAGTTTCTGTAAGCATATTTTCCTTACATTCTATTTATGGAAGCAATGAGGGGGCTGGGTTAAGTCCACATTCTCATCCCTTTTCATTTTCATCATGTTTTCACCCGCGCACGTTGCTTTGTTGTCTGCCTGTCAGTAGGATTATACAAAAAGTACTTGACCCTGAAAAAAATGAATTTTGTGGAAAGCTGCTTTGACCCAAGTATGAACCCATTACATGTCTGTGTTCATATGGAGCAAAGGGCAGATCACAGCTTTTTAGCAAGGCAAAGTGTTCTTCTCATGTGCAGTGGGCACTCACTATTTGCAGGCGATGAGAAATGAGCCAGCTCACTAATCGTGAAAATCTGTGTGAAATGTAAACCTTTGTTACGATTTGTGGGGGTTGGTTTCGAGGGGGTTTATAAATCCCATCGGTCGAGGATCGGGTTAACAACGGCCGCCATTGGCACTGTTGACCTTCGGGTGCCGGTGGAAAACACTGTTGGTCGAAGAAGGAGAGGAGTGAGGTGTGCCCGTAGGAAAGAAGTTAAATGGAACGCTAAGAGTATAGAACTAAGAGTAGGAACTTTGAATGTAGGAAGAATGACAGGTAAAGGTAGAGAGCTGGTTGACATGATGCAGAGAAGGAAGGTAGACATACTGTGGCCAGGAGACCAGGTGGAAAGGGAGCATGGCTAGAAGCTCGGGGTCAGGGTTCAAGTTGTTCTATCATGGTGAAGACAGAAAGAGAAATGGAGTTGGGGTGATCTTAAAAGAGGAGTTTGTTGGGAATGTCTTGGAAGTAAAAAGAGTATCAGATAAAATGATGAGTGTGAAGCTAGAAATTGAAGGTGTGATGTTAAATGTTGTTAGTGGGTATGCCCCACAAGTAGGATGTGAGTTGGCGGAGAAGGAGAAATTTGGGTTGGACTTTGATGAAGTCATACAGAACATAGATAGAGATGGCAATGTATTAACAGGTGCCAGTAGTATGATGGGAAGATGGAAATAGTACTTTGAAGAATGGATGAAGTAGGAAAATGACAAGGAACAAAGAGTGGAAGTTGTGACTGTTGTAGCAAACATTAGCAGGGATGAAGTGAGGACGGCACTGACTATGATGAAGTGGGGAAATGCACTGGGGCCTGATGGTTTACCAATCAAGGCATGGAAGTGTCGAGGAGAGGTGGTGGTGGTGTTCCTGACTGGGTCATTCAACAAGATCTTACATGGTGAGCAGATGCCTAAAGAATGGAGACAAAGTGAACTGGTACCCATTTTTAAGAACAAGGGAGATGTACAGAGTTGTAGTAACTACAGAGGAAGAAAGTTGATGAGCCATACAATGAAACTATGGGAGAGAGTAGTTGAAGCTAGACTAAGAGCAGAAGTGAACATTTGTAGCAGGATGGCTTCATGCCAAAAAAAGAGTACGACAGATGCAGTGTTTGCTTTAAGAATGCTGATAGATAAGTACGGAGAAGGCCAGATATGGAGTAAGCGGATGATAGGGTGCCCAGAGAAGAGCTGTGGTATCGCATGAGGAAGTTTGGAGTGACAGAAAAGAGCGGTGCAAGACATGTATCATGACCGTAAGACAGTTGTAAGGTATGCTGTTGGTGTGACGGAGGAATTCAAGGTGGAGTTGGGACTCCACCAGGGGTCAGCTCTGAGCCCCTTCTTATTCACTATGGTGATGGACAGGCTGACAGAAAATGTTAGACAAGGATCTCCTTGGACCATTGTGTTTGCAGATGACATTGTGATCTGTAGCAAGAACAGGGAACAGGTTGGGGAGAAACTAGAGAGGTAGAGGTATGCCCTAGAAAGGAGAGGAATGAAAATCAGTCGCAGCAAGATGGAATAGATGTGTGTGAATGAGAGAGATCAAAGTGCAAGAGTGACGCTACAGGGAGAAGAGATAAAGAAGGTGGAGGGTTTTAAGTATATGGGGTCTGCCTTCCAGAGCAATGGAGATTGTGGAAAAGAAGTGAAGAAGCGTGTCCAGGCAGGCTGGAAGGGCTGGAGAAAAATGTCAGGTGTGATGTGTGATCGAAGGGTTTCAGCTGGGATGAAAGGTAACATGTATAAAACGGTGGTGAGTCCAGCCATGATGTTTGGACTGGAGACAGTGCCGCTGAAGAAAACACAGGAAGCAGAGCTGGATGTTGCAGAGCTGAAGATGTTAAGGTTTTCCTTTGTGGGTGACCAGGTTAGGTAGGATCAGGAATGAGCATATCAGAGGTACAACTCACATTAGAGGCTTTGTAGAGAAAGTCAGAGAGGCCGGACTTAGATGGTTTGGACATGTCCAGAGAGATTAACTATATCGGCAGAAGGATGCTGAGCCTTGAACTGCCAAGCAGGAGACCGAGAGGAAGACGAAAGAAGAGATTTATAGATGTTGCCAAAGAGGACATGAAGGTAGCTGGTGTGAGAGACGAGGATGCACAAAACCGGGTTAGATGGAGGACATTGATTCTCTGTGGCCACCCCTGAGGGGAAAACCCGAAAGGAAAAGAAGAGGTTCCAAGGGGGTTTATGAGGTTTGACCTTAAATATAATACAGTAAAATCTCGTTATATCGATATTCTCGAGAGTTAGAAAAAATATAGATATAACCGTACTGTCGATATATCCGTCCTGTGCCGAACTGCATCAACAAAAGCCGCCAAAAGAGGGCATCTAAGCGCCATATAAGAAACGGAGCTGGCCATGAGCTCGCCATTTTGTGCCTCTTTTTTTTTTTTTTTTGGGGGGGGGGGGGGGGTGAGATGTTCCCCGAATGTTGCTTCTTTAATCGATTACAAACATGTATGCTTTCCTCTTCAGTGCTTTCCTCTACAGTGTATTTGACTCATATTCATAACTGGATGTGTAACAAGAAAGCATATTATCCGAATCTGAAGCCATTGTTTGGATTCACAAGCAATGCAAGACGTCTTGGCGTGAAGTCATTTTTATTGGTGTTTTGCATTTGAATAAAAAGTGACATCGGTTGTCCTTTAATACACAGTATGGAATGTATGGTAATTTTCAAAATCATCACGCTTCAGCAGACAAAACAAGAAACATTGTTGCAAAAAACGATTGCATTCATATACAGTACAGTGGGCATGTACATAACACAACAGGTATGGTATGAACAGTTTGCAAGGGAGAATTGGATCAAAAATTTGTCAGACAGAGATCTCTCAGAGACAGAAAAGGCGGTACTTACCAAAGGTTTAAATTTCTCAGTGACTCCTAAAACTATACCTACAATAGATTATATCACAGCTACTGAATCGGCTATTAAAAATAACAAACTTTCGTATGCAGAGGCAGATGATCTACACATTAAAATATCAGCTCTTCTCAGTAGTGCCAAACTTCCTCCGTCCAACATAACATTAGAAGAGAGAAAGGCGTTAACTACTCTACAAAAAGACAAAAATATTACTATTTTGCCAGCAGACAAGGGCAGATGCACAGTGCTGCTCAACACATTGGATTATGAAGACAAAATAAATAGGTTAATCAGTGATTCTAACACGTATGAGCAACTAAAAAGGGACCCTTCCAATAGATACAAGAAAGAAATGATTGACTGTCTCCAAAAGCTAGAGAAAGGAAAACATAGAGACAAACAGATGTATTTTAGATTATACCCGGGAGAGGCCACGCCATGTATCTATGGCCTGCCAAAAATACATAAAGAAGGGTTCCCCCTCTGACCCATTGTTTGTAGCATTGACTCCTCTACATACAATGTAGCCAAATATTTAAAAACTATTTTAGCTCCGTTGGTTGGTAACACAGAATACAACGTAGAGAACACCACAGGGTTTGTAGAGAGGATCAAAGACCTCATATTGGAACCTGAGGAAACTTTGGCATCGTACGATGTGACTTCTCTCTTTACATCTGTCCCAACCCCAGCAGCAGTCTCAGTGGTGAGGACGAGGCTGCTGGCGGATGTTTCTCTGCATGAAAGAACCAAACTGAAACCGGATCACATCTGCCAATTATTAGAAATCTGCCTTAATACTACGTATGTTCAATTTCGGGAAAAATTTTATAAACAAATCCATGGTTGTGCTATGGGCTCACCAGTTTCACCCATAGTGGCTAATCTTTACATGGAAGAGATGGAGAAACAGGCCCTCACATCCTTCCCAGGGACAAAACCTAGACACTGGTTTAGATATGTGGACGATACTTTTGTCATAATTAAGAAACAAGAAATTCAATCCTTCACAGATCATCTCAACTCTGTAGACTTCAACATTAAATTTACTCGTGAGGACATTCAAGAGAACCAACTGGCCTTCTTGGATTGTAAAGTAATTATAAAAGAGGACAGAGCGCTAAAAACAGAAGTCTTTAGGAAGGCTACGCACACTGACCAATACTTACTTTTTGACTCTAACCACCCTTTACAACATAAACTAGGAGTTATCAGAACCCTCCAGCATAGGGCTAAACTAATACCAACTAGCACTGAAGGTAGAGAAAAGGAGTCAAAACATATCAGGAGAGCACTCACTAACTGTAGCGAACGAAACCAATAATTCTCAAGATTCTAAAAGGAGAGGAGTAGCAGTACCGTACATTGCAGGAGTTTCTGAAAAATTACAAAGAGTCCTTTGGCAACATAAAATTCCTACTTATTTCAAACCGATAAACACGTTAAGGCAAAAATTAGTGCATCCAAAAGATAGGCTACCAAATGAAAAACAAAGTAATGTAGTTTATTCCATACATTGTAAGAATGAAAATTGTAAAGAGCAGTACATTGGGGAGACTCAACAAATTCTCAAAAAAAGACTTTATCAACATCGCAGGGATAATACTAGTGGGCCTCAATCGGCAGTACATTTGCACCTAAAAGCTAGCAACCACTCATTTGACGACAATGAGGTTAAAATCTTAGCGAAAGAACATAGATGGTTTGAAAGTGGGGTAAAAGAGGCGATTCTTATAAAACAACAAAATCTTTCATTAAACCGGTCTGGTGGTGTGAGGTTCAATTTGGATCGTTCATACAATAGCCTGCTCAGGCAAAACAGGTTAGGCAACTTTCGCAATGCTGATGAGGGTCGTTATGCTGATGAGGTGATACCGGGGGGAGTGGGGGTAATAGGCCAATCGTTAGTCAGGAATGTAGGAACAATCAGTGGGGCCACAGGGGGGGGGTCCCGCGCCTCCCCAACCTGAGAGTAGGGACCTATCATAGCTGTGTCCGGCGCCACCAGGTCTGGACATTAGGGATATATAAATGGGGCCGATACGACCAGTCAGACTTTAGTTCGCTGACGAAGCCTCTTGGATAGGAGGCGAAACGTCCGAAACCTTCACTTTTGTACAGATGACGGCTGAAGAAACCTTCTCATCGATGGACCACTCCTGTACGACTGAGAGCTTACACAGACATAACACAACAGGGAAACTGCAACGCTTACATCTTACTGTATTATGTATGCAATTTAAAAAAGTCATCAATCTTCTTCTGCTTCCCATTTTTACCTTTTAACACAAACACTTCAATCTCGTCTGCTACACACGAGCTAGCGTCTGAAAATGGAAATGGCTCCGCTACACGGGAGCTGGTCACGTAACAAACTCACGTGACCAAGTCGACCAATGGCGAGGCCGATGGCACGACCGATGGCGTGTATCGATATAAACATGGCAAAATGGCCGGCGGGAGATGAAAAAGAGCACCGTAGTAACCGGATTATCGTAAAAACCAAGAATCGTACTAAACGGAACTAATTATACATAAAAAGACTAGAAATGTGCACGGGAAATGAAAATAGTGTCGTAATAAGCAGTATTATCAATATCAAAAGAAGCAAGAGGTTGTCCCCTCCTAACCCTCCACTGCCAAAAACAAACAAATAAAAATTTATAATAATCAACTTTGAATCACTTTTGCCATAAAAGGTCTTGTTCAGTGTTATAGTGTTGTAATTCAAATATCTCTTGTGATGCTTTCCATGTGCCTGTTATTTTTATGCTGTTTCATGTTTAGTGTCTTTCCTTTGCTGCCTGTCCTCGATTCAAATATATTAAATGCCAACTTGACATATGAATCCAAACATCCTTGATCATCGCAATTTTCGGGCTCATGCCATTTTTCCCATTCGTTTTAGAGCAAGAAAGCTCATATACCATACAGGGATAGTAAACTTACCCGGATACTCAAGGACTCCTTGGGAGGCAACTGCAGGACCGTAATGATAGCCAACATCAGCCCCTCATCGAATTCGTACGACGACACGCAAAATACCTTGAAATATGCTAACAGAGCCAAGGAAATCAAATCTTCAGTAAGTATTCAACTATTATGTCATGAGATGGCATCTACACTCTGTTTTGGGAGCGATATGTTGCCATTTTTTGCCTGTCAATCATTTTATTGTTTGTTTTATTTTCCTATTTGCCCAATCAGCTAAAAAGTAATGTTATAAGCCTGGACAGTCACATTGGCCAGTATGCAGTCATTTGTGAGAGGCAACGGCAACAGGTAAATAAATGCCCAGGCCTTCCCTTAATTTTTTCTCCATTCAACAACATGATCATTTCTCAATGTTCTGTCACCTTCTAGATTGAGCAGCTAAAGCAAAAATTGAAAGAGTATGAGGACAAAACCTCTGTGCACACAATATCTCCCCAGAAACAATTAGACATCAACAGGTAAGCACTGCTTTAACTATTTATCATTGCTTTTGCTGTCAAAGTGACAGCATATACATGTATATACAATATATTTTTCGGATATTAGACTGGCCAACTACACGATTGCCACCAATCAGTCATAGATTTGTTGGTTGTTTTGGAACCATCAGATTTGCAATTAAAACATTACATCTTTATGAACCTTAATCCATTTTAAGTGTGTGTTCCAATGCTATTGCTATTCTAAAAATGTTTTTCCAGCACAATTGATGTGTTATTGTGTTAGTTGTGTGAGCCAGATGTAAATAACTGGAAACTTCTACTGTTCCAATATTTTTGGAGGGGGCTGCATTTCATCTGGTATCACGCGTGAGGCCAATTGATATTTGAAACGACTGAACGCAGGGTGTTTCTTTTTCCCTCATGTGTTGCATCCATTCGAGGATCTGCTGTTGTATTTACTATAGATGTTATCGTTTCGGGCTACAGTGGCATCTGTCAAGGTATTTGGGCTGGGGGCGGCCGACACAGAAAAGCTGAATGAGCCTCACTCCCACACATTTCATTCACTGGCATCAGAATTCACAACTCGCACAGTGAGAGGCTCTGAATAGAGCATGCACGCTTCTCGCACCATTAAAAATTCAGCAGTCTAGCAAGGCCACGTCTCCGACGTCACTAGAGTTTCATTGAAGAGTGCAGTCACATTTCAGAGACCGCTCTCCAGTTTTATTTACCGGTACATGCGTATATCTCACTCCCTTCCGACAAATATAGTTTAAAAGCCATATAGATTTGTGGTCGCTGTCACCGTATAGGATCACCTTTCCCTGAAGCTTTTCCATTTACATATCATCACGATAGATATTAAAATGTTCAGACTTAAATTATTAAAAAATTCAGACTTAATTTTTTGCCCAGAACATTTCCAAAAGCGTCTCTTTGAAAGTTTAAGTCATGAGTCACTTTTATCTCTCCTTAGGGTGTCTAAATCTCTGCAGCAAGTCTTCTCCAACCGGGCCCAAATCAGAAGAGAACAGCTGGATCTGGAGAGACAACTGAAGGAGAATGAGCTGCGCCAGCACTACAGTGAGCAAGACAACCTGCAGATTCAATACATGTTTGCCAACGAAAAGACTGAAAAGGTAGTGGATGCTTACACTGCTTTTCAGATTTCATCATCGGTGCAGGAAAGCATTTGCTGAATCGTCATTTTACTTTACTGCCTTCCATAATAGTCTGGGCTTGTAATTTACACAACAGCAGGACCGAGTGAGTCCTGATCCAGAGTTGCTTGCTGTCCTCACAAACTGTTTTAATCTGAGTCCAACTTCCGCATGCTGTGTTGCAGGATGCAGCTCATTCTGCAAATTGAAATTAAATTTGTATTTTATCTTTTTCGCTCATGAAATGTCTCTGTAATTACAGGAACGGTAACAGTATAAGAACTTTCTTATACCATTATTAGCATCTGGTCTTCCACATGTGCGGAATCAATGCTAACATTAAAAAAAAAAAATAATAACAAGACCAAGTGATTGGTGAAAGCCAGGTGTGATTATCTTTTATCATTCTTATTCCCAACTCCGACATTGTTCTTGTCCAACAGGCTACTTGTAAACACGAGCGGAGGATTGCGATGCTACGCTCTGAGCAGGATCGCATTCGTAAACTGATGAAAGATGCAGAAATGCACTTTCAGGAGAATGATGGCTGGCTTCACCGTGTCGAGAACGAAGTGAAATTATTGAAGTCCACTAATCAGGCATTTGAGGTTAGTATCCCCGTCTTCATCAGGGTAAGCCTGGTTATCTTCTTCGTCATTTTATTATGTTTATAACCCAATTACAAATATAATTTGACAGATTTTCATGCAAATTCAACTGATCGATTTTGCATGCCTTAACTGACTGATGTCCGAATGACACATTAATAAGTGTGTAATGTAATAGGGTGCAATGGATTTTTTTTTTTTTTTTAAATCGGAGCAGACAAATGAGCATGATATAAAAACGGAAACGAATCGATACTGGATGCCTACTTATACTGTATGTAATACTCAATGCTTGGTGGGTTTTCTTTATTTGTTTTTTTTAAGCTACGCCGTGTCTACTGGTGTCGTGACTGTCTTTGTTTTCTTCCCATCTGTTCCCCCAGTAATTAGAACCGTGCTCATTTTATTTCTACAGCTCACTCGTGGACCACCGAAGAGAATAAATCAATACACTTTACTTAGCCCTCACACAGCAGCCAGTTACCTAAAACCATGTTAATGTTTTTTTTCTTCATTGACCTTTCTTCCAAGAACTGACCCAGAACAATGACGTGCTCAGCAGTCAAATGTTCTCTCTGATGTTGTTTCATAGTTTTCTTGCGTCAGAGTCCCCAAAACCTCCACGGCTTCCAGCCTTTCGAATAAATCACAGAGAAAAGCATTTACAAAAGCATCTCAGATCAGCTTCAAACAATTTAACTTGTCTTGTGTTTGAGTAGAGGTGTTCTATTTTGTGTAGTTGAGTTCATATTACCCTGTTCTCACTCTCTTCTTAAGGTATTAGACAAGGACTTGCATTGTCACAGACTGGAGCTCAAGGTGAATGATCTGGAACAACATATCAAGCAAATGGTCAAAATCACTGCACTTCAGGATCAAGAGAACAAACGCATGCAAAAGTATGTCTTTTCTATTTGGAAGTAGTACACGGCTGTGCGTTTGCTCTGTAATGCAAATCTAATGACAACATTCTGGATTGAATTTTAGAATGGTGAATGTGTTGTTGCCAGCTCATGGTCGATACTACACTGCCATGTGTGACAAGAAGCTTATTGGAGCCCATGATGAGTTGAAAAACCATGAGCTGATGCAAATTGTGCTAAGAGAGAGAAGTGTGGCTTGGGCAGACCAGGCCAACCAAGGTTCACCTACTGGAAGAACAAAACAAGAAACCATGCATTTTGGTGGAGAATTGGCACCCGTCTTGAATTTCTCAAAACTGCTTTACTTCCAGAGTAGCCCTTGTAGTAAGTCTTCACACTCTATATATTATTTCATTTTTGTCATCACTGATATTTTTACTTTTGTACAAATTCAACACCCTGGGTTCTACCATTGGCAATGTTCCTACATGCCATTTAAATGTGAGAGGTAAAGTGTGGCTGATATTCGAAGGGCTTAAAAGCTGACATTTTGTATTGCCAAAATCATACTATGGCCCCATGCAGATAATTACGCCATAGTCAGACATTGACCTGTGAATGAATGAACCTGGAAATGCATTTTGAAGGCTGACAATCTTGATCACATATACAGTACAGGTAACACCCGATTTACGAACGGTGCGAGTTCCGACCACTCCTACTTACGACCACGACCGCCCGACCATTTTTGAAATGTATTTTTATTCTATGCCTGGCAGCCCGGCAACGCTGTTGAGATCTGCAGTGTGTTTGCGATGCATTTGTTAGAATGAAGACTCGAGATGGTTCTTATTCTTTAGATCGAACAAGTAGGATGTTTATTTGCCGGAGCACAGAGAGCAACCGCTTCTCTCAGCATTGTTAAGAACTATTTTTTTATCGCTGTCGAAAGACCATATTTAGCCTTGTGACTGAGTAGCCAGATCCGCTCAACATTCAGCATTATGTCTCATTTATCTTAACAAACAATATTGCAGCATTGCACAAAATGAGGATATGAAATAACTGGTTCTTAACAAACGCATACTACAATTTTGGCCAGCCAGACAGCATCTCACTCGCACAGCAATCGACCGCGGGGGTGTGTCCACCGAGGCGGGGGGGCGTCGACGTATGTACGCGTGGAATGAGGGTCCCTCGACGCCGACGGCACCTGAGGCCAGTCGGCGCCCGGGCGGGTGGGACCGACGCGAACGCCGCCTCTTTGAGACAGTTCATTCTGCTTCGCGGTGAGGTGGAGATATACATAGATATATATACAGTGGCGTCTCGGTTTACGAACACCTTGCCTTACGTAATTTTTGGTTTACGAACGTTAAATTTATGAAAATTAAACCTTAGATTAAGCACCACGGCTGGCGGAGTAATCTTCGGCGGAAGAACACCAAAGCACACAACCGAACAGCGCCCCAGCCGGCCTACCTTTCCACACCCCCTTTCTGTGAGTGCACACGTCAATCGTCTTCAACGATACTTTTGCTGTTATGGGACCGAAAAAGACCCCACCACAGGCTCGTGTTCAGCCGAAGAAGACACAAAACAAAATTACAGTCGAGGAGAAGGAGATCAGTGAGAAAGACGAACGAGGTGTGCGTTTGTCTGATTTAGCGTCTTAGCGGATATGCTAAGTCCACCATTGCTACCATCCTTCGCCTAAAAGCTTTACACAAAGGCCTTATTTACTCGATGCTTTCACGTGACTAATGACACCGAACTATCCCTTAGGGATTATTGGACGGACCATTTCAATGTATATCTGTCACATGCGAGTTAACAGCTGGGGTGGGGCCGCCGCTAACGACCTCCGCCAGCTGCTGTCAATCCCCTAATCACAGACACTGGGACATTTAAACCTGTGTCTCGGACTTTTGCCAGTACGAGGATTTGCTTCGCCCGAGGTGATTGTTGGCCGTGATCGCGTAAATTAGTTGCTTTTCGCGATTGCGAGCTTTTGCACCCCCGTGTGCCATTTTATTTTCCGAGCTTGTTAGGCTGTAGCCCTTTTTGTGGTTTATTTTTGTCACATTATTCCGGGTCCGTGGAATCATTGGACCCGCGCTTTTTGTTGGAAAACATCTCTGCCTGCACCTACGTCTCTGCCGCCTGCCATTCAGGAGTTGATGTGTAGGCTTTTATTGAACAGTTCCATCCAGAAAAGACTGTGGCTATGAGAATCATCAACATGATGAATGATAATGTGATGGCTCAGTTTCGTAAGACCTTACAAGTCGTAAGACCTTACAAGTCAGAAAACAACGGGTGTCAATTAAGAGCCATTAACGACCATCACACATTTAAATAAAGTGACTTTATAGTTCAGTGTATTTCTTTCATTACAATACAATAGCACATTTATTATTCACAGAATAGGGTATATTGTGTGTAGTTTTAAGGCTTATTTAGTTGAAAATTATATTTTATGGAGACCTGGGAACGGATTATTCTCATTTTAATGGTTTCCAATGGGAAATAGTTGTTTGGCAGACAAACTTTTCGACAAACAGACACATTTTTGGGATATACACTTTTTGCCTTACACACTCTGTCTGGGAGCCAATTAAGTTCGTAAGCCAATGCCCCACTGTGTGTATATATATATATATATATATATATATACAGTAAAGTCTCGTTATATCGATATTCTCGGGAGTCCGAAAAAATATCGATATAACCGGACTATCGATATATCCGATCCTGCGCGCATGTAATTTTCTCCTTGCGTTCATAGAAATAGTATCGTAATAAGCGGTACTATCGATATAACTGATATCGATATAACGAGACTTTACTGTATATATATAAAAATCCGCGTCTCACCCACCATGGGTGGTGTCTGTCCCCCATTTTAGCTCGGGTCCTCTACCAGAGGCCAGGAAGCTTGAGGGTTCTGAGCAGTATCCGTGCTGTTCCCAGCACTGCGCTTTTCTGGACCGAGATATCCGATGTTGTTCCCGGCATCTGTTGCAACCACTCGTCGAGTTTGGGGGTCACTGCCCCGAGTGCTCCGACCACCACAGGCACGACTGTCACCTTTACCTTCCAGGCTCTCTCCAGCTCCTCTCTGAGCCCTTGGTATTTCTCGATTTTCTCATGTTCCTTCTTTCTGATGTTTCCATCACTTGGGACCGCTACATCCACGAAAACGGCTTTCTTTTCCCCTTTATCTATGACCACGATATCTGGTTGGTTGGCCATTGCCATCTTGTCGGTCTGTATCTGGAAGTCCCACAGGATCTTTGCTCGGTCATTCTCCACCACCTTGGGATGTGTTTCCCATTTTGACCTTGGGGTTTCCAGTCCATACTCCGCACAGATGTTTCGGTAGACTATGCCAGCCACCTGGTTATGGCCAGCATCTTACACCCTGCAGTTATGTGTTGGATTGTCTCAGGTGCCTCTTTGCACAACCTACACCTTGGGTCTTGTCTGGTGTGGTATATCCCTGCCTCTATGGCTCTGGTGTTCAGGGCCTGCTCTTGGGCAGCCAGGATGAGTGCCTCTGTGCTGTCCTTTAGACCAGCCCTGTCTAGCCACTATTAGGACTTCTTGAGATCTGCCACTTCTGCTATGGTTCGGTGGTACATCCCGTGTAGGGGCTTTTCCTCCCATGATTGTCCCTCTTCCATCACCTCATCCTCTGTTCCCCATTGTCTGAGACATTCTCTGAGTACATCATCCTTCTCTTTGATGTATCAATGGAGCTTGGATGTTTCATCCTGGACAGTGGCTCTCACACTCACTAGTCCCCGGCCTCCTTCCTTACGGCTTGTGTACAGTCTCAGGGTGCTGGACTTGGGATGGAACCCTCCGTGCATGGTGAGGAGTTTAACATCGGGTCTTAACATCCGTGGTCTGAATCTCTTCCTTTGGCCACCTTATTATTCCTGCAGGGTATCTGATCACTGGCAGGGCATAGCTGTTTATTGCCTGGATCTTGTTCTTGCCATTGAGCTGGCTTCTGAGGACTTGCCTCACTCGCTGGAGGTATTTGGTCGTAGCCGCTTTCCTTGTTGCTAGTTTGAGGTTACCATTGGCCTGTGGTATACCGAGGTACTTGTAGCTGTTTTCAATGTCTGCTATTGTTCCTTCAGGCAGTGAGACCCCTTCAGTGTGGACTACCTTGCCCCTCTTAGTCACCATCCGACTACATCCAGCCCGAATGACATTCCGATGTCACTGCTGTAGATCCTGGTTGTGTGGATCTACAGCAGTTTCGCTCTTAGCATACAGCTTTATGTCATCCATGTAGAGGAGGTGACTGATCGTAGCTCCATTTCTGAGGCGGTATCCATAGCCTGTCTTGGCGATTATCTGGCTGAGGGGGTTCAGTCCTATGCAGAACAGCAGTGGGGAGAGTGCATCACCTTGATATATGCCACATTTGATGGACACTTGCGTTAGTGGCTTGCCATTGGCTTCAAGTGTGGTTTTCCACATTCTCATCGAGTTTGCAACGAAGGCTCTCAGGGTCCTGTTGACCTTATACAACTTCAAGCATTCAGTGATCCATGTGTGTGGCATCGAGTCATATGCTTTCTTGTAATCTATCCAGGTTGTGCACAGGTTGGTATGTCGGGACCTGCAGTCTTGAGCGACTGTTCTGTCAACCAGCAGCTGATGTTTGGCACCTCTAGTATCTCTACTAATGCATTTCTGTGCTTTGCTCATGTATTGATCCATGTGTCCACTTATCTTAGCTGCAATGATGCCTGACATGAGCTTCCATGTTGTGGAGAGACAGGTTATTGGCCGATAGTTGGAAGGAACTGCACCCTTTGAGGAATCCTTCATGATCAGGATTGTTCGCCCTTTGGTTAGCCATCCTGGGTGAGTCCCATCCATCAGCAACTGGTTCATTTGTGCTGCTAGGCGCTCGTGGAGAGCTGTGAGTTTCTTTAGCCAGGAGGTGTGGACCATGTCCGGGCCTCGTGCCGTCCAGTTTTTCATACCTGAGACTCTTCCTTGTATATCTGCCACTGTGATGGTAACTGGGTTCTGTTCAGGGAGGTTGCTGTGCTCTTCTTTCAGAGTCACCAGCCATTGTGCACTGCTGTTATTTGCGACCTCCTTCTCCCATATGCCTTTCCAGTATCTTTCAGTTTCCAGCCTTGGAGGGTCTGCTATGCTGTTAGAACCCTGCCACTGAGCGTACACTTTCGCAGGTTGTGTTGCGAACAGCCTATTCTTCTGGCCTCATTCTCTTTCGTGTACCTCTTTAGGCGACTGGACAAGGCCTGGAGCCTTTGTTTGGCAGTTTCGAGTGCTTCAGGTATGGTTATCTGTATGTACCTCTTGGGTATTGGCCTTTTATTCACACCTCTCTGGATCTCCGTCGATTGACTCACATCTTTCCGAGCCTCCTTGATCTTGGCCTCCAATCGTCTTTTCCATGGTGGGTAATGAATCTCGTGGCTCTCATGGTTGCTCTTGTAGCCAAGCATCTCTAGGATCACTGATGCTGAGGTGTCATTAGTTTCCGTGATCATTCCGGTCGGGATCGTTCTCAGTGCTGCATTCACAGTTTCCATGAGAGTTTCAGGTGGTACTTCACATAGCTGTTGTAATCGGTTTCTTAGTTGCCCAGTTTTCATTCTTGCCATGATCTTATCTCTCAGGTCAGTTGCTGCCTCGCTCAGCATTTCATTCATTGGTTTCCCAATCTCATCATTCATTGGGGCTTGCCTCCCAATCTCTGGTTGAACCTCTTCCTCTGATGTGGCAGCCTGGGGCCCTTCACCTCGGAATTTGTGTTGTACCTCATCAATCTCAAGTTGTGATAGCAATTGCCGTTTGTGGATATTGGAACACTGAGCTACTAGTTGTTTCGTGGTCAACCGTGACTGTGGGTTTCGAAGTAACCATTCAGCCCCCATTCTCCGCATGTAACCCCTCTGACTAGGGTTGCTTGAGTAGTAGCATTCCAACAGAGCCATGTTATCGCATCTCGTCCATCTCCGCTTTGTTCCAGTAGCCCATTTTTCATCAGGGTGCTCTGGTTCCCCAGCACCTGACGCAGACCTTGTTTGGCCGGGTGACGTCTGAGCCGGCATGTCATTCCATTTATTGTCTCTCATCATTTTTTATGAGGTAGGCATTAGCGTGAAGGGTCTTGCCCGAGGACCCACACTGGATGATGTTTTTGTGCTCATTTTCTCTGCCACAAGTGGGATTGGAACCCTCGTCTCCCATATGCCAAACTGATGTCTTATCAACTGAGCTATCCAGCCGCTTCATGCATATATATATATATATATATATATATATATATATATATATATATATATATATATATATATATATATATATATATATATATATATATATATATATATATATATAACTAGTGGGCCTCAATCGGCAGTACATATGCACCTAAAAGCTAGCAACCACTCATTTGACGACAATGAGGTTAAAATCTTAGCGAAAGAAAATAGATGGTTTGAAAGGGGAGTAGAAGAAGATATTTTTCATAAAACAGCAACATCCTTCCCTTAACCGTAATGGTGGGGTCAGGCTCAATTTGGATCGTACATGTTTTTAAAACACTTCGAAGCCATGCCTAACCATCTCGAATATTTTTGTTCAATGTACTCACAATGAGGTAGTAAACTGGCTTAATGGTCTTTCCCTGTATCAATTTAGTGATGTTACTGAATTTCTTTTTGTCGAGAGTGGCTTCCTTTCCAGCTGCTCCTGTATTTTGTTTTTGTACTTCTTTCATTCATTTCCTCTTTCTTTCATAACTTTGCTGCTGTGAAATTTCTCCACTGCAAGGCGAATAAAGGTACATCCAATCCAATATATACATATACAGTGATACCTCAGCTTACGAACTTAATTGGTTCCCAGAATGTGTGTGTTAGGCGAAAAGTTTGTCTGCCAAACATTTCCCATAAGAAACCATTAAAAATGAGAATAATCCATTTCCGTTCCCATAAAACTGAATTTTCTACTAAATAAGCCTTAAAACCACCCAAAGGAAGGAAAGTGTGTGTGTGTAAAACTAGTTCGCCAGCCATAGTGGCGCTGTTCGACCGTATGGTTTGCTGTTCTTCCGCAGAAAACTAGTCCGCCAGCCATTATGGCGCTCTGTATGTTTCCCAAAAACTACTTTGTATGCCAATATTATATTCTTGTGAATTTAATGTTCGTAAGGCGAAAGGTTTGTACGCTAAAGCGTTCGTAAGATGAGGTATCACTGTATATATGCATACAGTATATATAAATTACATATTGCTTCGCATCGTTGAAACAGTGCATGCGCCACTTCCTTTTTGGCTGGTCATACGGGTTGTATGACCACATCACAAGAAATAGACTCATTAGTAGTTGCCTGGCACATGTTACTGGATTTGAATGGAGAAATAATTTGGATAAAAATAAATACATAGCAAAGTTACATTATAAAAATAACCTTATGCAATACATTTGAAAACAAAACTAATTCAATCGCAGGGCACATTGATTAACACTTGGAATGCACCTTGTAGCTCCCTCCTGGGGCTATGCCTGTCTTACGTCACCTCACAATCGATGAAGTGAGAGTCACGCCACCGCCTTTCACCGCTGACACCAGATCAGACATTATGACTGCCCAAATTTAATTACTTTATTTATTCTTACTGGGCTGTTTCTGTGCCCGTTTACTCAAAGTATTATTTGAGTGTGTCTTTTGCACAAAAACAATTAAAAGCCTATCAACCGGAAAGAACAAAAGGTCAAAGTTCTCATGCATGCACTTCCCACGATATCACAATATTGTCACCATGAGGTTAATACCTTGATGAAACCGAATCAGGAGATGTAGGGAATCGTTCCATCCCACTTATATTTTGAACTTTAATCTTATAAAATATCTGATTTCAAAAGGTTACTGTTAAAACATGGACAACATTTTCCATTGGAGTTCATCAGCTTGCAAACAATTTATTTTAGCTTCTTTCCTCTCCCTTAGTATATTTGCAGTCAATCTCATCTTTATACTTTTGGTATTTCCAAAACGGCGAAACAAGTTATTTTCCACTCTGCATTTATGACCTCTGTGATATATTCATGGAATTTTCTTTTTTCATCTACTGGTGTGCAAAGCAGCCTTACTTTTCAGACCACGCGTGTGCAGTAAGCATGCATGTAATTTTGAAAGGATTTAAAAAGAGCACACTAGTAAATTTCCGTGTAATATTTTTAGCACCGTATATACAGCCTTAGTATAACTGGTAATCACTCCAGTTTCCATTATTGGGAACATGCAGCCACTTTTTCATTGCACTAATGAAACCATAACTCATTGCATCCCTCTCAATTATTCATTCACTGACTCAGTCTTGAATCTCTCCAACCTGTCCCGGAAAACCTAATACGTACCACTGTCACGTTCTTCAACTGTAGAAGAATGCAAATTATTTACAGTGTCATCAGCTACACTAAACAACATCCCTCTTAACTCATTCACCGCCATTCAATTTATTCAGAAATTGAAAATATGACGTGGAGCGCCATTCCCAAATTTGTTCGGGTTTTTCTTTTTCTTGTGCGGATGCCGATAAAGCACGGGTCAGACCCCAGGCAATGTTTTTCCCTCTCATGAGAGGGCAGCATTTCCCCTTTGTACAGGTGCCCCCACTTGCACCTCATATTACTCCAGGCCCATATAACTTAGGAATTAACTTTTTTTTTTTTTCGAATGAAAGAAGAGAGTCTACGTTTTTTTACGCCGCATTGAATGTTGATGTAGTCCTAAAACATAATATTTTGTGGGTCCTGGAATTGCAGTGAAAATGACAAAAATCCTGGCACTGGACTGGACAAGTGGTGGCTTCAGTCTTCCTGAAGACTGTTTGGTGTTCGAAAATCTGCTCTGATGTCACTCCGGTGTTGCTTCGTCAGTGTCCGATTCCATCAGTCCTCATGATAGGCACTGCAGTGTAATGTGTTCCATCGCTCCTCCTTGTAATTTGCTAACCAATCGAATGTGGTCAGAATGAAAGAGGGATGGATGGATTGATGGATCAATTGATAGAAGGATTTGGATGGATGAAAGGAAAGATGGCTAGATGGGTTTGTAGGGGTTGATGCTCTACCCTGTTCGCTATTAATAGACTTTGGCGGTGCTTCACGGAGGATTAAATGGCTTTCCGTTTGACATCCACCTTGTGTTATGATGTGCAGATTCTCTACGGTCATTATTTTTCCTCTCATTTGTGTCTGTAAGCCTACATTTAGTTTTCCAGTTGTTTTTCTAGCATCCTTCGTTGTTCACTTTTCCACATAGCTTCACGTCCCGACCTTTGATTCTGTTTTTCTCTTCCACCTACAAATGTTTTTGCTCCCTCCCCCTCACACAAACACATATACACACACTTTGTGTCTTGCATTGAACACTCCCAACCCCTCTTGAGCTTCATTCATGAAAATGCAGATCCGCAGGGCAGGAAAAAACGTCAGTAGACGTAAATTCCCCAGCTCCACCAACCAGAAAAGGCGGACTATAAAAACATGCAGCGGCAACCAGGCGACCCTAATTCTGTGCTGCCTCGACCAGAAATAGCAACTCATGCATGTATTAATCCCCTCCAAGCCAAAAATATGTCATTGAAGGAATTCTGCTGCCTTTTATCTGAAGGAATCTTTTCACTGTCACACGAATATGCTATTTATTTCTTATGTCATCACCTCACTCTGAAAACTTAGTGACGCTCACGATTGATTACTGTAACTTAGAATAGAGAAGTGACATTTAGCCCATATGCATTTTGCTTTTTGTATTGCCTCTTTGTGTCCTGGTAGCATTTTCCCCTTTATCCTCAACATATTTCTGCAGGAAAATGAGTGTATCGGTTTTCATCATATGAGGCACACACACAATGTGTTGACACTCTTGATTTTTAATTTGACAAAAAATATACTGTTTTGATTTTTATAAAGCTGCTACTAAGTCACACTATCAGTGAGTGAGTACATATTTTGCAGTAAATAATAAAAACAAAACAATAAATTGCAAAACATTTACAAACATTTGGAACCCTATGTGGCACAATTAAACAGGCAACAAGTGAACGTTTTGTAGTTTTGGAAATGTGGACTAATTCTAATAAGGAAAATATAGCTTGGATTCATATACAGTGATACCTCGGTTTACGAACGCTTTAGGTCACAAACGTTTGGCCTTACGAACATTACATTTGTGAGAATATATTCTTGGTATACAAACTAGTTTTCGGCGGACGAACTAAACCACACAGCGCCACGCTGGCTGGCGGACTGGTTTTCGGCGGATGAACACCAGACCACATGGTCGAACAGCGCCACCGTGGCTGGTGGACTAATTTTCCACACCCCCTTTGAGTGCAGACGTGGTTTGTTATCGAGTGGAGTACCTTTGCTATTATGGGACCGAAAAAGACCCCACCACAGGCTAGTGCTAAGCCGAAGAGGACACAGAAGAAAATTACGGTCGAGCAGAAGAAGGAGATCATCGAAAAACACGAACGAGGTGTGTTTGTGGGGTTTAGCGTCCCACTACCAGTATCCGAAATCGACCATTGCTACATGTAGCTGTGGGTGTTTCTGTGTTGTCTAAGCAACGGTCTCAGGCAATAGAAGAGGTTGAAAAACTTCTGTTGATTTGGATTAACGAAAAGCAGCGAGCAGGGGACCGTGTGAGTCAGGGTACTATCGCCGAGAAAGCAGAACAACTTCACTCGGATATCATCAAGAGGCAACTACATCAACGACCATCACAAAATGTAAATAAAATGACATTATTATAAAGTACAGTTTATTTTTTTCATTACAATACAATAGAACATTTATTATACATGAAATAAGGTATATTTGGTGTAGTTTTATGACTTACATAGTAGAAAATTATGTTTTATGGGGACCTGGGATCAGATTATTCTCATTTTTAATGGTTTCTTATGGGAAATAAATGTTTGGCAGACGAAGCTTTCGTCTTACACACACTTTCTGGGAACTAATTAAGTTCCTAAACCAAGTTATCACTTTAATGCCTTCTCAGGGAAGCATGCTTAACCACCGTTTATGAGCTAATTCAAATATTGAGCATGTTTGGCATGCATTGTTAGCGGAAGAGTAGACCAAGTGATAGCCACTTGGGTTGACAGCAAACAGTAGCATTCCAGTGGAGGTCCTGACAGACCCAATCTGTTCTGGGATTTCTCATTGAGTGCTTTCTTCCCCTGTGAAACGTCAATAATCAAGCTCCGATCAACTTCATAGCAAGCTAACCTCAAAAACAAAAAGTGAAACTACTCATAAGGTGGACGTGTAACCACACCATAAAATCAATCCACTCCCACAGACACACACACACCTCATCTCAATCTCTCTCTCTCTCTCTCTCTCTCTCTCTCTCTCTCTCTCTCTCTCTCTCTCTCTCTCTCTCTCTCTCTCTCTCTCTCTCTCTCTCTCTCTCTCTCTCTCTCTGTGTGTGTCTCTCTCTATAGCAAGTGTTTTTGTTACAAAACTTTTTGGATGAACGGTGTCATACAATTACATCTGGAAAAAAAAAATCAACTCAAGTACTCATTTATTTTCCAAAATTACAGCGAGCCACATTACATGAATATGCATTATGCATCATGAGAGGTGCAGATTGCAGACTCTGGCACTTCAATAATTTTCCCAATATAACAGGTTACTTTTAAGACCACGACTCCAAATTCCAAATTGTAAGACAACCATTTTAACTTAGAGGTTTTACCATTGATCATTGTTAAGTGAAAAAGAAACAATCAAAGCATTTTGTTAATGTAGCTTAAGCCTTTTATAGCGATCTGCACTGCGAGACTAATCAAGGCCAATCCAATCCAAACTATAATGTTCGATTGAAAGTGTGGGTCAGAAAAAAAATATTTTCAATGTAAGGCGATTCTCAAAAAAATATGCCTGGAATTAAATCAATGCTGGTGTGTTTTGGACATTTCTGTGTTCTATTTGTAGAATGTGAAAATGTCCATCTACGGATTATACAAACCCAATTCCAATGTAGTCAATACAGCGATTTTCAAAATATTTGTTACCTATATTTATTTGAATACACAACAAAGACAAGCTACTGAATGTTCAAACTGATACCTTTTAGTGGTTTTATTATAATAATCATTCATCCATCCATTTTCTAGACTGCTTTATCCTCATTAGGGTGCTGGGGTTGCTGGAGCCTATCCCAGCCATCTTCGGGAAGTAGGCAGGGGACACCCTGAATTGGTTGCCGGCCAACCGTAGGCCTCTCAGAAAACAAACAACCAGTCACTCTCACACTCACGCTGACGGACAATTTAGAGTGTTACATCAGCCTGCCAGGGCGGCCCGGTAGTCGAGTGGTTAGCACACCGACTTCATAGTGCAGAGGTCGCCGGTTCGCGTCCCGGTCCGGCCTCCCTGTGTGGAGTTTGCATGTTCTCCCCGGACCCGCGTGGGTTTTCTCCGGGTCCTCCGGTTTCCTCCCACACTCCAAAAACAGGCATGGCAGGCAGATTGACCACTCCAAATTGTCCCTAGGAGTGAGTGTGAGAGTGACTGTTGTATGTCTTTGTGTGCCCTGCGATTGGCTGGCAACCAATTTAGGGTGTCCCCCGCCTCGTGCCCGAAGACAGCTGAGATAGGCTCCAGCAAACCCCATGCGTCCATGAAAAAGATGTGTCTTGGATGGCACCTGGTGTCTCCAAAACCCACACATGCCTTTCATCAGTCATTGTACCGTCGCAGATGTAAAGTACCCATTCCACCGGCACTAACGCAACTTTTTACCCATCACAACTGCTGGCTTTTGAATTTTGCATCCGCGACAATGAATATTTTTCTTTTCCTCTTTTGACATGAGCTCCACAAAATTAACATTCAGATGTGGACACATCAGACCACTCTTCACTAGTCCATCTTTGATGGGGGATTTTGTTGTAAAACTGTTTAACTATCTTCTCACGCAGTGTTTCACAAACAGGTGAACCTGCTTCCATCTTTGCTTGTGAATGACTGAGGGACGAGGACGAAGCTCCTTTTATACCCAACATAGCACCCACCTGTTCCCCGTTAGCCTATTCACCGGTGGAATGTTCCAAGCAGGTATTATGAGCTTTCCTCAACTTTGGGCGGTGTGGCTCAGTAATGCAGTGATCATCTTCCAACCCAGAGGTTAAGAGTTCCATCCCCAGCCAATGGGACCCTGTCTTAGTGTCATTGAGCTGATACTCACTTGCTGCTGATGCTGTGTCATCAGGTAAATTAGCTTATCGTGTTCAGGTCTTTGAGTGCCAAAGGGAGAAAAGCTTAGAAGTGACAGTCCATTCACTGTTGAACTTTTTTTTTGTTGTTTTTTGTTTTTTTTTGCCACCTGTCACAGTGTGCAGCCATAACAATTGACGATTATTTGCAAAACCAATAACGTATCAGTTTGAACATTAAGTAGTTTGTCTTTGTAGTGTGTTCAATGAAATATAGGTTGACTGTGATTTGCAAATCATTGCGTGGTTTTTGTTTATGTTTAGCACCACATCCCAACTTCAATGGAATTGGATATGTCGGTGGCAGAGATTGAGCTACAAAGCAGTGTTTCTGTTGACTGAATCTGTTCAGAGAAGAAGCATTTAATTCTTTGAACAGCTGTATTTTTGTACAATACAAAAATGACACGTTCTTGCTTTAATGCTGCAACGTTTTATGTTTGTGTCTATTCTTTCCTTCTCAATGTTCTGTTTGCTTGGGGCTTTAGGTAACAAAAGTCCTCTAAACCTGCCGCAAGACGTACTTCCCAGAAGGCCCGTTCGAAGAAATCTCTCGGTGTCGATGCCACAACAAAGCCCAAAGACTTTTTCCCACGACTGTGAGGAGGGTACCTTTCCTCTCCAGTGCACCCCAGAGCCTGCTCCAAAAGGTGTTCAGTTGAGTTTGTCCACTGGCATGGATCCCAATATGACCTTTGAAGTTGAACATGAAGATGCAACGATAAGCAATGACGGTCCCTCTTTGGCAATGATGTCAATGGGTTTTTCAAGTGAAACGCAACTCACCCACCCTGTCAAAGCCAAAGAAAACAAGCAGATTCCTACCAAACGGTGAGAAGCTTTTATTTTTTTTCCTCAATCATTTGTACTGAAATGGCATACCAACTGACAATTAATGAAGTTGTTCATAGTAGAGAGAATGACCGACGTTCAAATCCAAAGTGGATCACATCCTCAAAATACCCACCCAAACACTTTAAGTCATTTTTATTGGTGTTTTTCAGCCTGCGTGTTTTGGGTATTTTAGATGCTATAAAAGTTTTTCTGATGTCAGTTAGGAAACAAAAAATGATGTGGGTTGTCCTTTAACAATTTGATTTTACAGAGAGATGAATCTCTTGCTTAGTAAGGATACTTGTTTGCCGCCCAAGACTGCTTGCATATTTCATCAGTCTGTGCTAGGGACTTTTCTTGCAAAGGAGTAGTTTTTTTGTGGAAAGGTTTGGTGTGATGATTTGGAAGAAAAAGATAAATATTTGGGGCGGGTCTATTTTTAACTTGGCCCGAAAATAAAGTGTTTTGTAACACGGGTAGAGATTACGAGTAACTCATTACTCTGTAGGATTATGCGTGGAATGTTTTATCCCAAGTGGCACTTCCTGCCGAGGCCACAAAAAGGATGTCTTGGAACTGTCTAAACAACTCTCCTGACTGCTCTTGAATCATGAAGCACACCTCGCTGTGTTAAGGGAGGTGGTGCAAAATATTTAACAGTTCCACTTCAGCTTTTTTTCCTCTCCCCTAAGGGTGGGCTATAGTGTTCTCCTGCTTAAATGATGAATGCATTGAGTTTGATGAGAAAGAAACAGTTAAGCTAATGGCAACCAACTGTGTGCAGACCTCACATCTCGTTACAAGATATTCGACAAGCCAATCCAACGTACATGGGCATGACGTCTGCTGCGCAAGGAAAGCGAAAAATCAACAGGTAATTTCAACTGCTTGGAAACAACCCAAGACAAAAAAACTGATTGGAAATCTGAATTCATTAAATTATCAAGAAAGTGCAATCCTTGAATTGTTTTATCCCCCATTATTGAAAAGGTTTCTTCAGCCGTCATCTGTACTTTTTTGAAGGTGTCGGACGTTTCGATTCTTATCCAAGAAACTTCGTCAGCAAACAGTTTGCTGACGAAGTTTCTTGGATAAGAAGCGAAACGTCCCACTCCTTCAAAAAAATACAGGTGATGGCTGAAGAAACCTTTTCATCGATGGACCACTCCTGTACAACTGAGAGCTTACACAGACGTATTCATCCCCCATTCAATTCTCATTCAAGATGATAAGTTTTAAAATACGGTATACAAATTTTGACCTGTGTTTTTGAATCAAAGCAATGTCATTTGCACTATCATGCAATGTAATTCTGTCATGTTCTATCAAAAAACTGACAGTTAGTTAATTATGTCATACTCTAGGTCAGGGGTGTTAAACTCATTTTTTGCCGCATGCCACGTTGTAGTTACGGTTTCCTCTCGGGGGCCATTATAAATTTGAGGACGCCATTAGAATGTTTCATATCCTCTACATACTACATACAAAGATGTCACATTGTATACATTTCATTGTTTATACTTTCCACTAGAGTCATTAGTTTGCGTTTGGGAATTGTCCTCGTCGGGTTATTTATTTATTTGTTTTAATTGATTTTTTTAGAACAGTTAGAAAAGGGAAAACATGGTCACATTGATCGATGAGAAAGTGGTTGCTAGCTTTTAGGCTAGCAAGCTAGCAACCACTCATTTGACGACAATGAGGTCAAAATCTTAGCGAAAGAACATAGATGGTTTGAAAGGGGGGTAAAAGAAGTGATTCTCATAAAACAACTAAATCCTTCTTTAAACCGGTCTGGTGGGGTGAAGTTCAATTTGGATCGTTCATACAATAGCCTGCTTAAGCAACACAGGTTAGGCAACATTTGTAATGCTGATGAGGTAATACCGGAGGGAGTGGGCCAAATAGGCCAGTCGTTAGTCAGGAATGTAGGAACAATCAGTGGGGCCACAGGGAGGTGTCCTCTGCTCCCCCCAACCTGAGAGTAGGGACCTATCATAGCTGTGTCCGGCGCCGCCATGACTGGACATTAGGGATATATAAATAGGGCCGATACGACCAGTCAGACTTTAGTTCGCTGACGAAGCCTCTTGGATAGGAGGCGAAACGTCCGACACCTTCAAAAAAGTACAGATGACTGCTGAAGAAACTTTCTCATCGATGGACCACTCCTGTACGACTGAGAGCTTACACAGACGTATGGTCACATTGAGCATCATCTGGTCAAGACATCAAAACAAAACAGAGATCACACAACCATCTCAATAAAACGTTTTACATTTGTTGCAATTCTGCTAATGTCCTGTTCACTGTCAGGTTATTTTTGAAGTGTTATCGCAAGTTGCTGTTTGTTTCTTACACAATTCTTTACCCCCTTTCATTTTCTTAGGGAGAAAGATGAAAACATGTCTGTACCGAAGCGTGTTAAAAAAGCCCTCTGCGCTCCCACCAGACCAATAAGGGTACCCATATTTAACGGTGAGTATCTATTTAGAATGGTGCACATGCAATACAGTGTTTGTTTGTGTTTTTTTGTCAACGTTGAGTGAGTGAAATGCAGCCACAGTGACTACTACTTATTCTGAAATGCTATATTTTGCGTCCTCTTCAGGTTCAGCAGAGGACAAACCGAAGAGAGTCGTGAGGAGCATTTCTGAAGGAAATTTGAACCTCCTTAAACCTCCCAAACCTAAGTCACAGTTATTCAATCGAGTGGCTAAATGGATGTAAAACGCTTAAGTGTTTGTCTTGATGTCCATGTTCAACATTTTAAGTAGTATTTTAGGCTCTATGAGACCTCTATCTTCTTTTTTTAAATGTTAAGCACACACACAGTCAAGATAATATCATTGTTAATCCGTGTTTATTGCACAGGAGGTTAACAGTGGTACAAGGTAATCAATTTTCTCTTGACTTACATGGCACTGATAAAACTCAAATCTTCATCACAAGAGTGTTTACGTGTAAGGGTGAATTGCGTCAAAGTTAATTAATAAAGCCTTCCCAGACTATCAATATGCCAAACACTCCTGCTGTCCTTTTACGAACTGATATTGGATTTCAAGCTTTTAAACCCACTTGAGATAATATCTTCAGAAGCCTTTTCAGGGCCTTGATATTGTTCCTTGTAAATTGTTGATGACTAAATCGCTCCATTTCTGTCCGAAACAAATGTTTGCTCACCTATTTAATAAATATGTCTTTAGAATACACCACAAAAGAATACCGTACATCTTTAATCATGTAAGTAGCGTGATGCACACCACATCCTTCAAGAAAGAAATGTGAAGGTGGATTTCAGATTCATTGTAAATACTGTACAGGAGTTGTAGATTTTCCTATAATGCAATTGTCACTAACACTAAACTGTTTCTGTTAAAATTGCTTTATATTGTTTCCCATATGACAGTACCGTAGATAAGGAGCGCCAGACTATTAGGCGTACCTTCAATGAATTAAATGTTTAAAAAGTTAGGCACACAACTTTATAAGGCGCAACAGTAGAGGCTGGGGTTACATTTTATATATCCCAGCATGAAGTACGCACTACTTCCACAGAGGGGGAGGGAGGATCGGAGTCGGTAGCTGCTGACAGTTGTTAGGAGACATGTTGTGGCTTAATATTACTTCACATAAGGCGCACCGGCGTATAAGGTGCAGTCATCTTTTGAAGAAAATGAAGACTTTAGCGTGTGCCTTATACAGCGGAAAATATGAAAGTCCTATTCTTAAAAATGCATTTTTGCCATAGAAGTGAAGGGGTTGTGCACCTAAGTGTCTGGTCATTTCAACACATGTATGCTTGTCATCAAGAGGAAAATGCAGAATGTCTGAGATATTTGAATATATTAGTAGAGGTTGTTTACCAGTTCAGTAATTCTGCTCATTCTGCTTACCCTTTTTCTCAGCAGAGTCCTCGAATGGGCATGGCAGTTTGTCCAACATGTGTTGTGTGGACTTGGAGAAGGCGTGGCACCATATCCCTCACGTAATAATCTGTGTGATGCTTGCCAGACAGTGGTAGGATTGTGTTCCAAGTGGAGAGGTTAAAGTATCTTGGGGTATTGTCCACGAGTGGGGGTAGAATGAAGCGGGAGATCGAAAGTCAAATCGGTGCAGCATCTGCTTTGATGTGGACTCATCATCGGTCTGTCTTGTTGAAGAAGGTGCTGAGCCGAATGTTTGGATTGACCAGTCTATCTACCTTCCTGCTTTGTCGTTGGGGCACGAGCTGTGAGTTGCAAACCAAAAAATAGGATTCTGAAAACAAGAGGTCAGTAATGAGCTTCCTCCCTAGGGTGTCCAGGTTCTCCCTTGGAGATCAGTCAAGGTGCTCGGTCATCCAGGAAAGACTCAAGAATGGAACCACTACTCCACATGGAGAGGAGCGAGATGAAGTGACTGGGGCATGTGAGCAGGCCTGTTCCGCACCTCCTTGGTAAGGTGTTCTGAGCATGTTCCAGCGGCAGGAGAGACCAGGACACATTGAAAAGTCTATACAGTGATACCTTGGCTTACGAACTAAATTGGTTCCCAGAAAGTGTGTGTAAGGCGAAAAGTTCGTCATTTATTTCCCATAAGAAACCATTAAAATGAGAATAATCCATTGCCAGGTCCTCATAAGAAATAATTTCTACAAAATAAGCCTCAAAACTATACAAAAAATATATAAACTGCATGTATAATAAAGTCGTTTTATTTACCTTCGTGATGGTAGTTGCCAATGGATGGTAGCAATGGTCGACTTACCGTAATGTTACTGGGACGCTAAGTCACACAAACGCACACCTCGTTTGTGTTTTTCAATGATCTTCTGCTCGACCGTAATTTTCTCTTGTGTCCTCTTTGGCTTAACACTAACCTGAGGAGGAGTCTTTTTCGGTCCCATAATAGCAAAAGTACTCCACTCGATAACAACCCATATCTGCACTCAAAGAAAGGGGGTGACAAAAACAAGTCCGCCAGCCACCGTGGCGCTGTTCGACCGTGTGTTTTGATGTTCTTCCGCCGAAAACTAGTTTGTCAGCCAAGACTATATGCTCGCAAATTTAATGTTTGTGAGGTGAAAAGTTTGTGATCTAAAGCGTTCGTACTGTACCTCAAAGCATTTTAACTGTAAGATATTTTTGGTTATATTGGAGCAGCTGCTCGCTTGAATGATATGGAGTAATTTACATGATTCCATTCATTGACTATTTGCAACTACTGTCGTTGACTTAGTTGACTACCGAAATGATTATTTGTGGCAGTCCTAGTTGAGAATTGTTATTGCATAGTCCACACTTACTGGATTCGTGCTCAAAGTAAAGATATGGTATTCATGTGAAATGCTTGAAATTTCACGCCCAATGCAAAAAAAAAATGAAAACTTACATTACTTTCTGTGTGTGTGCTTGCGAATGTGTGGATGTGCATTTGTGTGAGCAGGTTGGGTAATAATCTTGTCCCTCGAAAATTAACCTCTTGCTAGCCTCTCACCGCCCCAGCAGCGACAGGTGCAAACCACCATTCAATGCAACACCAAAATGACGCATGTCGGAAAAACAGAGCAAACACTCACATGTGTATGATTTATTTTTGGTCTTTGTATTACTGTTTACGTTTGGTACTTGTGGAGTTCATTGCCAAGAATTTTGCTTCACACTTTGTACTTTGAAACATTTCATTGATAATGTTCTACTTGTAAAATGTCTGCATAATTTTCACTTCAACCACTTTGGCTTAAATGGATGATATCCTTTGACTCTTTGTCAGGGTGTACTTTCTGATAAATAAATGTTTGAAAATATATTTTTTAATAAATTAACACCATTAAGTAAATTTTAATGGAGTTAAAATTATGGTGGTCATGTTTTTTTCACCTTCTCTTTCTGAAAAGCTCTCCAACTCCTCTCTCTGGATGGTCCAAGTCCATTTGTTTCTACCAAGTGCAGCAGTAGTGACAACTAGGGCTTGAAGGGTTAACATGGGATTATCATTCCCTGCTAGCAACAACTCATCAATAATCATGACATCCCGGTTGTTTACAACATGACCATCCAGGCTCTCCATAACCAGGGAGAATTCTTAGCAGCTCTGCACTAATCTAATATTTGAGTAGGATTCTCGCACCCAGCCTCTGCAGGAGTTATTCTGACTAATACTACTGTATTTCTGTCTCTGAAAACAATCCTTTCTTTGCTCCCGAGTCTGTTTACTTAAGTTGTTGCTCATGTCTTATCTTTGGTTGACTACTTCACGCAATCTATTTTAAACTTGCCAGTTTGAGAAAAAAAAGTCATTTCAGGGAACCACATCCTCGACAATTCACTGTGATGCTATTTTGTAGCTGGTGGTCTAGCCAGGATAGTGCACGGTGCAGTTGTGTGAGGACCAGGGTATCAAAGCAATTGAGGCACATTGTAGTTATGGTTACCTCTGGGGACCGTTATGAATTTGGGGAAGCCATTAGAATGTTTAATCCCCTCCACATATTACATATAGAGCGCACAACAAATTAATGAATAACTAGTTTTCAAATTTGAAGTCAATAAAAATGACCGTTAATGTGGGTTTCAAATGATAATTTGAATTTTTTGTTCTGACTTCTTTAGCAAGCATCATCGCACTTGGCATGTTTGATATGCTTTCACGGCCTTAATAAAATGATGTGGTGAGCCAGATCTGACCCCCGAGCCTTGACTTTGACACCTGTATGTTAGGAGTTTTGTTAAAGTCTATGGCAGTGTAGTTTGCCATTGCGGACATTGACACTTTCAACTTGTTCTCAGACTGAACATGAACTTTTACACAAGACGCACACCTCTGATCACTGCTTGATAACATCCCGACGAGCACCTGCACTGCTCTTTTTGTCTCGTTGAATGATAGTTTGGGAGTGTCAACAAATTCTTTGGGACTCCTCACCAGATTTTTTTAACAGGCACTTTCAGTTCCAGAAGCGTTGTGGCCTTGCTCTGTTGGTATGTCTATGGGTGCCGAGCCATGGGTTAAAAATTTGCAGTTTACTTTGTGACACTCATGAGATGAACCCTACGAGACTTTCCAGGTGTCCCAAAGGTATACTTGTTTGTCGTATCTAACGTGTACGTTTACGCGACCGTGGGCGTGAGTGTCATTATAAGTTTCCTCTGGGAAAAAGCAATCTGGCGAGGGGGTTCCTCTATTCTTTCCTGTCCACATTTCTGCAATAAAATAATACAATACATCTTGATTTACATAGTGATTTAACAACAGCTAAAGCTGTAACAAATCGCTTAACGTGGACAACTATCATATACAGGAAATAAAGCAGTCACAAAGATAGTAGAAAGCACCAGGGAGTAAAACCAAGATCAAGTCTGAATCATGCCAAGTCAAATGCCAAAGACTAAAAGTAAGTTTTGAGACGGGTTTTAAAGATGGGCAACGAGGAGGCTTGCCGAATCTTCAGTGGCAGGTCATTCCAGAGAGTGGGACCAGCAACGAAAAAGGCTGGATCCCCTCTGAGTGTCCGTTTGGTTTTGGGCACATTTAATAATGTCTGGTCAGCAGATCTGAGAGGTCGGCAAGTTTTGTAGGGGTGGATGAGTGAAGCTGAGAGGTAAGGAGGAGCGAGGCCATTTAAAGATTTGAAGACAAATAAGATCATGAAAATAACTAAAATGTATAGGGAACCAGTGAAGGGATACCAGAGTAGGAGTTATGTGCTCCCTCTTACGAGTACCAGTCAAGAGGCGAGCAGCAGCATTCTGGACCAGCTATAGACGCTTCATGGAGGATTGGCTGACTCCAAAGTAAAGCGCATTACAGTCCTCGAGCCTGAGATGTGACAAAAACATGAATTATTGTTTCAAGGTACTCATGAAGAAGGATAGATTTTATTTTAGCAAGCTGCCTCAGATGAAAGAAGCTGGATTTAACAACAGCACCAATTTGTCGGTCAAGTTTATAGTCACTGTCCAAGTTTGACACTGATGACTTCATATAATGTGCTGGCGTGGGGGGGGGGGGCGAGTCTACAGGATGAGATGTACATGGGCCACTGGGACCAAACAGTATCACTTCTGTCTGTTTACAACATTGAAGATGCACAATTGAATTGACGTGCTCAAAAAGTAAACGCTGAGCACAATATGCGCCGGCTGAAAGAAAATTAGCGTGATCCAATATTTTAAGGCCGTCATTCACTCATTTGTTGCATTCCAACATTTTTAATGCTTGAAAACATGTCTGATCTGTGATGAGTGTGTATGGCAGCAGACTCCTCTGTGAACTTGCCACTCTCAATTCAGTAGTGCAACATTCAGCGGCAGTCAATTCGGTGTGATCTTTATTTTTAGAACAGTTGCTCAATGCATACAGTATGTCAAGACTGTAGAGCGCAAGCGTTGACGCTCATTCACAAGAACATCTCCATTGTGTATGTTAGTGCGCACAGTGAAGCAGGTCTTGGCTAAAGTTTATTAACTTTCTCTAGGCCAATAAGGTGACTTGTGCGTTTTTCCTGCTGACCAATGGAATCGATGGAGGGGTTGGAGGTGGGTGTTGCTTAGCAACTGCAGGTAGAATTTCAGATCATGTTGGACCTATTGTTTTATCTCGCTTTCCTGGGAGACATTACATGTTATGTCTTGTGATTAGAGGGGGGGGGCACATCTGTCAAACGCGTCACAAAGTTGTTCACTCTATTTTTGTGTGGTGAAACAAAAATCTGTATGTTGCCTCCCAGCCCAAACACACTACGGCATGTGTCTGTCTCCTCTCCTTCAACCGGTGCCTTAACAGTAGATTACTCCCTAAAAGTTCAACCCAAGTGCTGAGAAAGATACTTGCAAATTCACAGCTGATTAAAATGTGATTTCTTTTTTCATTGTGCTACACTCTGTCATGAAATCACAGTGTATCCCACAAGTATCCCTCCATCCCTGTTTTATCCTCAAGAGGGTCACGTGTGTGCAAGAGCCGATCACAGCTGACTTTGGGCAATTGGTGGAGAACGCCCTGAACCTGTTCACAGCCAATCGCAGGGTACACATAGACAAACAACGATCCGCGCTCACCCTCACACCCGGGACAATTTAGAGCACAGGTGTTAAACTCAAGGCTAAATGTGGTCCGCCACATCATTTTATTTGGCCCAGGAAGGCAAATCAAGCACACGAAGTATCATGATGTTTGCTAAAGTCCGAACAAAAATTTCAATTGTCCCATGTAAACCACAATAACAGTCATTATTTTTTACTTCAAATTTGAAGACTAGTTATTCATTCGTTTGTGCTCTCTCTGTAATGTACGGATATCTCACGGTCATTACATTCTAATGGCTTCCCCAAATTCATAACGGGCCCCGAGAGGAAACAGTAACTACAATGTAGCCCGCGGCAAAAAAAATGAGTATGACACCCTTGATTTCGAATGTTCAATCATCCTGCCTTGCATGTTTTTGGAAATTGGGAAGAAACCGGAGAACATGCAAATTCTACACATGAAATCTGAAGCAGAAATCAAACCCTGGACCCCTGCGCCACGATGCTGGCGTGTTAACCAGTCAATCACCGGGCTGCCTTACCACAAATCAAAAAATGAAAATTTAACTGACAGTATTCATTTTGAATCATTTCTGATTGTGTACATATATTGCTTCTTCATCAAACACTAAAGTGCCTTTGCACATTCTGCCCCATGATGCCGGATGCAAATATTCCAAAGGGGGTTATGGAAATTTCTGGGATCCACACTGGATTTGGTATGTAAAGTAGGGCCATGCCGATTGTTGTTGACACCCAATCTGCCATCGTTCAGTCAGGTACACTCTGGAAAGTAAAGAAATCCCAAATAAACACTTGACTGATCCGATTAAAGTGGAACTTGTGTGAAGGATACTTCAAGTGACGTTTGTACTGTAATCCACGACCGAGAAAATAAGGTAAGTGACATTCCCTCATACTGTTTGTGGAATATATTTGGTGTTTTGGATTATTTGTTCAGTTCATTGTATTGATATTGTTTTTTTTCTTTTTGAAATATACATCAACT
This sequence comes from Hippocampus bargibanti, assembly GCF_051943395.1. Classification (NCBI taxonomy): domain Eukaryota; kingdom Metazoa; phylum Chordata; class Actinopteri; order Syngnathiformes; family Syngnathidae; genus Hippocampus; species Hippocampus bargibanti. The sequence continues at coordinate 11,533,439 of NC_142736.1, read as the reverse complement.
TTGTTGATTGGTGCAAATTCCAATTGTTTTGCTTGGTCTGAAGGTGAGACAACTGAATGAGCCCTTTTTGAAGTTCATGTACTGAACGAAACGCTATGTTTGAATTTCCATATATCCATTTTCCAGAGCGCTTCATCCTCATTAGGGTTGCTGGAGCCTATTCCAGCTGTCTTTGGGCACTAGGCGGGGGACACCCTGAAAATGGTTGCCAGCCGATCGCAGGGCACACTGTGACAAACCACCGCACTCACATCTAGGGACAATTTGGTGTGTTCGATTAGCCTGCCATGCATGTTTTTTTGTGTGTGGGAGGAAACCAGAGTACCCGGAGGAAACCCACAAGGGCCCGGGAGAACATGGAAACTCCACACAGGGAGGCCAGACCGGGTCTTGAACTCACGACCGCTGCACTGTGAAGCCAGCGTGCTAGCCACTTCACTACAGGGCTGCTGTGTTTGAATTTACTACAATTTATTTTGTCAGTTTGTTGCACAAAATGAAATAACCTGGTCCCAATTGTATTTTTTAAAGACATACATCATACAGAGATACATCGCCTTGAAATATGTCTCAAAATTCAGATTAGTCAACACACATTTTTTTCACTTTACCTCTCCGAAAATGATTTGATATCTTCTGACGCATGGCAAACACTGTTGCTTAGGGAAAGTACTGTTCTTCTGGATGATTCTCTTCACATAAAGCCCAAATATAAATTCAGCGCTACTTTGCTTCTATATTTCATTTTTTCACATTAGGCAGGTTATACACCAGGGGTGTCCAAAGTCGGTCCTCGGGGGCCGCCATCCTGCCTGTTTTCCAGCTCTCCCAGGAGCAACGCACCTGATTCAAATCATCAGGACCATTTTGATGCTGCTTCAGAGCTGGCTGATGAGCTGATCATTTGAATCAGGTGTGTTGCTCCTGGGTGAGCTGGAAAACAGGCAGAACAGCGGCCCTCGAGGACCGACTTTGGACACCCCTGTTATACACAGAAACAGGCATATGTGGCAAAAATACTCACACTGGCCCGTTTCCCAGTATTGATGAGGAAAAGGAGCAGTTTTGTAAAGTTTCAGAAATATTTGTTGTTGTTGTTTGAGGGTTTAGTTAAGAATTTTCCGAAGGAATCCCCTCATGATAAATTTTAATGCAAGTCGGCGCCATGTTAGGAACGGAATGGATGTGACGTCGAAGTCATTTCTGGGGTGTCCTTTGTATGTACCTGTTGGTATTTTATGAGCAGACAAATATGAATATAAATATCTCCATGTGTCCTTAAAAAGCTGTCGTTTTTAAGTCGTTTGCGAGGATGGTCCGTTCCGTCTGCTTCTTTTATTCCATCAGCGAGATGTGCCAGGTTCCACCCGGCCAGTTAGATGTCCCTGAACCTAGCTGGCATCCACACTTGGATATGTATTTATTTACATGGAAAGTATCTATCTTTTTATTACGCGTTGTCGTCCTCGTCGGCAAAGCAGGCGTTGTCAGTGACACGCCTTCCATCAGTATTGACTCTGCAAAATTGGGAGAATCCAAAGAATATCTCTTGTTAAATTGAGGAGATGGCAGGGCCACAAGATGGCTTTCAACGCCACTGCGTTGAGGCTCTGCCTCTTGCAGGCATGTCTGGCTGTGCGTATTAGCTGTCATGGTGTCTCGACAAATAGAATCCGCGAGCTGTTATGAAATTGCTTTAACACAACCGGTGTGACCCAAAACATTTTTGGATGCAGTTTTTCCTTTGATAAACCAGATATATTTTCCTTCTTACCACCACGGGTAAACTTTAAGTCAAACTTTAAATACTTGTGTCAAAGAGACTCGGGTAATAGTAGAAGTACTAATTCAACCCCTAAAATCACACATTGGAATGATTTTTCTCAAAGTACAAGATTTACTATGTTTTTTTACCTTTCAATTCTACCCAGTACCTGTTTTGATGACTTGGTAGAACAAAAACACTTTTGCACACCCAAGTGTTTTTCTCTTTATTAACATTCCACAGTACTGTACTCGTATGTGACATGCCACTTGTTAATGGAGGAGCTCGCTTTGCTCATAATGCAAATTTCCCCATTGTGAGACTATTAAAGGCTTTCTGATTCTTTCTGATCCCAAATGACAAAAATAAGACCATTTTTAAAAATCAGATTAGACGTAACTTTCTTTTAATACCGTGCGAGCACCGTGTCATCTTTTCATTTTGCAAAGTGCGATAATCCTGTTTTAAAAAAGCAAGGAGTAGAAGGTACAGATAGCTGCTTTCAGTTTGACGGTGGAAAAATACTCATCACAAAGAACTCATGCGAGACGATATGAAAGTAACGCATCATGTATGACATTATTTTGAACCCTCTAGTTTTTTTTTCCACACATTTCTCCAGACTCGTCCTTTTTGAAATGCCGGCATGATGACTCATAACAATTCCTACATCGCTTCATTATGTTGCCTTTCGCAAGACTAATTTGTCCGCTGCATTTTTTTCTCAACAGACGGTAAGTTTTCAAGGTGATAATTGTCCTGTTTTAGTTTTTGTGAGGCAAACACAAGACCCCACTTATCAATATTCTGTGGACTATTAGCAGGACCGTGTGTGTGTGCGCGTGTGTGTGTATGTTGCTGTTATAGTTTCCTTTAGCGGTATTGTCTCCTGTTGTGAAACAATGTGACAGAAAATCAGTAGCACTGTGACGGCTCAGCAGTGTGTCTTGCCCCTTTCCGTTCTCAGACAACGTATCCAAAGCCCACCTCAGAGGTACTCTATGTTCGACTGGATGACTCATCCTCAGGAGAATGAGCTGTACGGTGCAGGTAGTATTGCAAACCAACATTTCTGAAATTGCAGCGTCAAGCAAAGTACTTCAATGACTTTGAATCCGAACCCACACACAGCAAATGCCAACTGACACACCAATGCTGCTTTACTCAGCCAGGAAGAGGGGGAAAAAAAAATCAAAAATTACAATAATAATAACCCCGCCGCACCCCCATGTTCTTGCGTCGCCGTCATGTAATGATAATATCAGTGACACGCACAACGATGAGGCATCAGTTGAACCTCCAGAATTGTATTTTCTTTATTGAAACTGCAAATTTGTCATCACCGCAGCAATTGCCATGGAGACGGGGTGAGTCCCAAACCTAGCGCTTGGAGACATCGCTATTGTGCATCGGTGTGAGCTCATTACCCTCTCCTGCAATTTCTTAGATGCACTGAAAACTGTGGGGTGAAGGGTGACTCTGTCCGTTCCGTGGTCAGAGGAGATGCGGGCATTTAAATACTTTCTCAGCCTAATTTTAAAATCGGTTTTGCTTAAATCGCCCGGATAAATGTGTACTGCGAAGGAGATGTGTTTTGTATTTCACGTAGCAACTGGGAGCAGAAAGAGAAAAGGCCTTTGGCTTCTCCAGATGTGGAAAATGATTTGAAACAACAAAGAATGAGAATGAAAGAAGGCGGAACGCAGAGAGAGCGCAGTGTCCGCCTATACGGCTCACAGATTCTTGTTGGTGACTGTTACATCAGCAATGTGCAATACAATACAACAGGTTCCTAAAATTCCTTTGTTTTTCTTAAGAACAAATAAATGAGGTTCAGGGAATAGCCATTATAAACTAAAAGACTTTTGTGTGTGTGCAATTTGTTTCCTCTCAAAGTGATATTCTGGCCATCACGGTTGGGAAAGACACCATACAAGAAGCGCGGGCCTTTGGCGTGACCTACGTATCCTTTTTGTGGAGGCGGCGATTTTAAAACGCCTAGCAACCAAGCCGACCTGAACAATACAGAGCAGGAATCAATCAGGCCTGTGATGCAACAGATGAGAAAACTCTTGCGCGTTTATTCAGCTTCTATGCTTTTTTTGCACAAACAAACACAAAATGTTTCCCATATCTCAATTAGGTTTAGAGAATAATTGGGCTGAAGAATGGAATTTACGTGTTGGGCAGCATTGTCAGGCAATGCCACAGGTTAGCGATGGAATCCAAATGTGTTCACTTGCTCTTGGCTGTGTTTGTAATCCACCGTAGGGCCACGTGGTGTATGTGTGTGTCAGTGGTGGGCCGTCAAGGCCTGAAAAGCCTTCTCTGCTGGCCTGAAAATATCTGAATCATGTTAATTGATGAAAAGGTTTCTTCAGCCGTCATCTGTACTTCTTTGAAGGTGTCGAACGTTTCGCTTCTTATCTAAGAGGCTTCGTCACCTAACTAAAATGTTGCTGGTAGCTCTGGCCCTAAACAGGTAACATCCAACTTACGACCGGCTCGATTTACGACCACCTGTACTTACGACCATGACCTCCAGACCCTATTTTTAAAATGTTAATTCTACGCAGAGTGCTGATGCGTATGTGGAACTGTCGCTGCTTGGAATCAAAGCGGATTTACGTGGGACAGGAGATGTGAGACAGTCTCTTTTCATCAATGGATGCTACAGCTTTGTGTTTGCTTTCAACATTTAACTTGTAGCAGAGGTGTATATTTCACCACGACGTTCCTGTTTCACTGGTGAAAAGGAGGCTTTGATCCTCTCTTTCATATCGAACTGCTTTATACAACAAAGAGGGTGGAGAAAGTTCTTAATATTGAATGACTGACTGTCTGTGTCTTTTGTGTGGTGTCACATTTGTTATTTAGCTTTTTGTTGTTGTTTTGACTTCAAGATGGTGCCACGAGAGAGGCTGTCTCTACAGCAGTTCTTGTATTTTGTTTTTCTACTTCTTCCTTTCCTCTTACCTTCATCAATTTTCTGCTGTGAAATGAAAATTTCTCCATTGCGAGACTAATAAAGGCTAATCCAATCCAATATAATAGTGCTGCACAGTATCTTGTGGTGTACAATAGGTATGCACGGCATGTATTTGATGCCATTGTGAGTTGGATTTTTATTTGAACCACTAATACATTTGCACTTCTCTTACTATATAAAATATGACCGTGGTTAATTTTGGGTTGTAGCAGTAACCGGAGATACTATTTTCCCAATTACAATCTTCTGTGTCATAAAAACACTCCAAAGCTGTCCTTTTCTGCTCAATTTGTGCCATGAGTTGGCAAGTACTTAATAATAATTAACAAACAATTGATGCAATCAAATTTATCATGTTTTACTATCAGAGTGTGAAAGTCCAGAATTCTCAAATATGACAGTTATTTCAAATGAGGCGACTATAAAATCTGGTCCCAACAAAAGCTTTCTCTCAGTTTACAGGAAACAGACAGAAAAGAAAGATGCATTAAAAATGATTTGACCTAAATACAAGCCCAAATTAAAAGACTAAAAATTAAAAAAAACACTTTCGGCAGCTTTCAATTTACATAACGACTAGCGTGTGGTACGAAACAACCTTGTTAATATAGATCGTCTGTTTGTGGGGGGAAAAGCACATTTGCAGTCATATTTTATTATCAAGTTTTTTTTTAATAGGTTTTGCTTGTTTCTATTGGATTGGATTAGCCTTTATTCGTTTCGCAGTGAATAAATTTACATTTCATTGCTGGTTCATTGTCAGGTACACCACATGTGTGAGGCTCATTGTGTGGCTTTCATTATTTAAAAGTTTGGTAACGTAATACGAGTCACAACCTACAACTTCCGCTCTGTCCTTGTTTGGACCGCACCCAGTTTTAGCAACATGTGGCCACTGACAAACAAAAGCCTGCCAAATGCTCACAACTGCCTCTGAGGTACTTCCTGCTCATGTAGGTGTTTGCGGGACATCCTCTGGCATGATGCCTTTTTCTCTGTCTCACACACAAACACACACACACACACACATACACACTATCACTCAGGCCATTTTTAGCCCTTTAACCTTGAAACCTGGTAGGGTGAATCGAATGACGCCTAATTGAATGAACTGGAATTTGCTGAACTTCCGTTGTACCAATATTTTTCGTTGACATATGTATGCTGGTTCATTTCTGATCGCTTGTCCGCCACCCAACTTAATCTTCTTTTTTTTTTGTAATGCAAACGTGGGTGTGGGGGGATTACTTGAGCAAGGTGTAAGGCATCACACCGACTGACTTTGTTTTCACCTACTTGGGAGTGATGCTCTCACCGAGGTGTGTGTGTGTGTAGATCAATGTACAGACCACTGCTAAAAAAAAGACATTTCACTTATATTGAGTTTTAGGACTACATAATAATAATAATAATAATACAGTAAAGTCTCGTTATATCGATATTCAAGGGAGTCCGAAAAAATATCGATATAATCGGGACTATCGATATATCCAACCCTGTTTGCATGTAATTTTCTCCGTGCGTGCATAGAAATAGTATCGATATAACCGGGACTATCGATATATCCGATATCGATATAACGAGACTTTACTGTACATTTCATTTAGAAACTCTCAAAGTCACTTTACAGTCGCGGGATCATTTTTTTATGCAGGTGAGCAGCGGCAGCGACATGTGCCAGCATTCACTCAACCCAGAAGTAACTCAAATAGATAGAAAGCTAGCTAGCTAACAGATAGCTAAAAGACAGCCAGCTAGACAGTTAGCTTACTAGCTAGATAGCCATATAGCTAATAAATAGCCAGCTACATAGCGAGCTAGCGAGCCACATAGCTATAAGGCGCACTTATTGTTTTAAAAGTGAAGACAAAATAGAGCGCTGCTTTTCGCGAAATGCGGCATGTCACATCAGGGGTAAAATAAAAACTAATAATAATACCTTTCATTTATAAGCGCCTTTCAAAATTCTCAAGGGCACTTTACAGTCACATGATATTTTTTTTCTGCGGGTGAGTATTCAGTACTGTGTTAGAAAACGGAGACTCTCTTGTTTTATCACAAAGAAAGAGTTAATTCCTAAGATATATGAGTCTGGGGTTATCTGAGCTTGAAATGGGGGAGCTGTACAAAATTCAATTAACTACATACATATTGATTTGTATAGCGCTTAAAAAACAGCTGAAACTGGAACAAAGCGCTAACATGGAAAAAAGGAAATGCTGTCCCCTTGTGGAAAAGTAAAAACATTGCCAGATGCCATGGCCAGCGCTTTATCGGCATCCAAGCATGAAGAAAAATACCGGAACAGATTTGAGAATTGCGCTCGACGTCATATTTTCAATTCTCGAATAAATTCAGGAATTAGCACTGAATTAGTTAAAGGCTTTCTGATTCTAAATACTAACAGACAGACAGGCAGGCAAACAGACAGACAGATTGAGAGATAGATCTTGTAAAAAAAAAAAATTGTGTTCAGCCTTTCATTGTTTTGGGCTCGTACTGGATGTGCACTCGTGGTCCTCTCAGCTGAAGGGGATGTGGTTTGCTCAGGCTTCCTTTGTCACTTCTTCAGTCTGTATCTCACCCATGTTGATAATTGTTTTTTTTTTGTGTGTGTTTCACTGCGATAGCCTTGTTATGACTGAGGAAAAGAATACATGTTTGTTAGTTCTTCTTCTTCTTCTTTTTGTGTCGGCAATATGTCTTGCTCATTAAGCCTCTTGTGTGCACAGATGGCGCAACAGGTTCTTCCGAAAGCATGGACACTGGCTGCTTGCCTCCAGGAAACTACATGAGAAAAAAACCTGTTGTGGCACCGCAGCCAGGCCTAAAAATTTATATATCTGTTTATGGAGCTCTATAAATAATTGATTACCTGTGTTATACCCTCAGTCATGCAGACATTGAAGCTGTCTTCTAGATCACGGGTGTGTCCGGTACCTCGTATGACCCGTGATTATTGTCTTCCAGTGAATTATTTCAGCCGCATGTAAAAGATGCAGGTGGCACTTGTTGGAAGCGTGCACAACACGCTGAACGGCTTCCGGCGTGGGCGACAGGGAACCGCGCTCTATCATCCTGACCACTGTTTCTACGGTGCTCTTAAATTGAACAAACTTGAGACTCATTTTGTGGCAAGTGGCCTAGGGCCAGTGTCATCTGCTTGCATCAAGTTTACTTGGAAAGAGTAGTGGAGTGTGACGGGGGAGGGGGTGTAACCGGAGTCCTTGAACAGTGTGTGGAAAAGGCCTGAAAGGATTTTGATCCAGTGATATTCCCTGCCTTGGTCAGGGCGGACAAAAGCAGGCGGCAGGCCAGCGGAGAGTGTAAAGCGCGCCGCCCGACTGGTGCGTCTTCTTTGCAGTGTTGTACATCCATGGCTTTGTGTGGCTGAATTTGGCTGCCCGACGCCACAAAGAAGGCAGTTTGTTCGCTCCTGACAAGTGTGCTTTTATTTGCGGTAGCCCTTTGATGTATCGAGAAACTTTGGGATAGCCCTCTCAGGAGAACTCCCACTCCTTTGTATTTGCCTCAACCATCCCCTCCCCATTCACTGGCCCCCTTTCATTTCCTTTACTTCAAACTGTATGCCTGCTCTCTGTCTGTCAACTGTCACCACTAATCTCATTTTGGCTTTTTTTGTCAGGAGTTCTGGGGCATGCCATCTGTCTGTTGGTGTTGATATGGAAAGTTTAATGTTTCTAATCGGATACTACTAGTTGAATTCCTTCGACAATTTATTTTTAATGACCTACGATATTAGGACTGGAAACCAAACAGCACTTTCATCTGTTTTTCCAAGACCGACAGTATTTGTGATTGCAATTTTTGCGTCATCATAGATAGATAGATAGATAGATAGATAGATAGATAGATAGATAGATAGATAGATAGATGAACAAATGAATAAACAAATTAATTAATTAACGTGTGAATAAATAACTAAATAAATAGTTTAATGAATGGATAAATAACTAAATAAATCCATAGCAGTATTTCCCAATTTTATTGAGCCAAATCGCCCATTTGACATAGTACAGTATTATGTAACAGCACACACTATATAATTGCAGCTCGGCCGATATCTCAAGATGGAACGTGTGAGGTTTGGTGAGTTTTTTTGTTGTTGTCTGCTGTCGTTTGGCCTGTTCGAGATGGAGTTTGTTTTATTTTTGTTGTTTTTGCGAGTATTGGATAGGCTCCAATACGTCTGTGACACTTGTGAGGATAAGTGGTTCAAATAAAGGATGGATGGGTGGTTATTTATTTGACCAACACCTGGAATATTTGTTCATGGTTTTTGTCATGATGAATACGACATACTTCATGCTTCAAAGTAATATTTTTAGTGCTGAATTTATAGTCATCTACTACTTCAAACTATAGCCATGATAATAAACATAATAAATGAATACCTCTGCGACAGCATGAGTAAAAATGGAATGGGAATACACAGAGCACATTATTTTTCACTATATTTTGGAAGTGATTGTGACAATGACATTGATCGGTGCAAAACAGCTTGTGGTACTACTCTATGTGAAAATATCCATTGCATCGACACACACATTTCGATAGGCATTCAATTGTGTCAGACTGTATACGCACTTGTATGGATTTCAATATACCTTTAGGATAGTAATGAATAATTTTTCTTTGCAGAGTCCAGCAAAAAAAACACGAGGAACCGAATCATGAAATGTGGACATCTTTGTCAACGGGTGTTCCACATATGTGCTGCATTAAAGGTCAGTGCACCACACTTGCAACACTGAATATTTTGCACTTAAAAATTGGCTGCCATTCAGTTGCTATCCATGCAAACATTTCAAGTCTCTTTGAGCCTACAGTGGTTTTCACCATGCAACAACATGCAAATCCCTGTATTCTAATGAACACATCTCAGTACTTGTTCAAGTAAATCGATGAAAAGGTTTCTTCAGCCGTCATCTGTACTTGTTTGAAGGTGTCGGACGTTTCGCCTCTTATCCAAGAAGCTTCGTCAGCAAACTAAAGTCTTACTGGTAGTTTCGGCCCTATATATATATCCCTACTGTCCAGACGTGGCGTTGCCGGATTCTGCGATGATTGGTCCCTGCTCTCAGGTTGGGGGGAGCAGAGGACTAATCCCTGTGGCTCCACTGATTGCTTCAATTATCCTGACTGACGACTGGCCTCATTGCCCAATTTGCCCTGGTATCACCTCATCAGCATAACTAAGCCTATGTTGCCTAAGCAGTCCATTGTACAAACGATCCAAATTGAACCTCACCCCACCATAACGTTCAGGGAAGGATTTTGCTGTTTTTTAAAAATAGCTTCTTTTACTTTACTTTCAAACTATCTATTTTCCTTCGTGAAGAGTTTAACCTCATTGTCGTCAAATGAGTGGTTGCTGGCTTTTAGGTGCATATGTACTGCCGATTGAGGCCCACTAGTATTATTCCTGCGATGTTGATAAAGTCTTTTTTTTTTATTTATAATTTGTTTAGTCTCCCCAATGTATTGCTCTTTACAATTTTCATTTTTACAATGTATTGAATAAACTACATTACTTCATTTTTCATTTGGCAGCCTATCTTTTGGATGCACTAATTTTTGCCTTAAAGTGTTTATCGGTTTGAAATAAGTAGGAATTTTGTGTTGCCAAAGGACTCTTTGTAGTTTTTCAGAAACTCCTGCAATGTAAGGTACTGCAACTCCTCTCCTTTTTGTATCTTCAGAATTGTTGGTTTCATTCTATTCCCTATTATTTCCTTTTTGACATTTGTCGTTTAACAAATGTCAAAAGGAAAGAATAGGGAAACCAACCACGTCTGGACAGTAGGGATATATATGGGGCCGAAATTACCAGTAAGACTTTAGTTTGCTGATGAAGCTTCTTGGATAAGAGGTGAAACGTCCGACACCTTCAAAGAAGTACAGATGACGGCTGAAGAAACCTTTTCATCGACGGACCATTCCTGTACGACTGAGAGCTTACACAGACGTATTGTTCAAGTAAAAAAGAAAAAAAATTCTGATAGCCATGCTGCACAAGGAATAGATCCATTCAGTGAGTTATAGTTTTAGGTGCCTTCTGATTCATCTGCCTGAGTCCGCTCGTCATCGGCAAAATCCGACGCAGCTAAGACAATCTTTGGATCTCGCCGAGTTTGGCAGCCCTTCAGTCTGTTGACAGGTTGAGATGACTTATCTGAGCAGAGCAGCCATAAAGCCACCGGGAGACAAGCAGCATTTTCCACTCGAGCAGCTGCGGGTTGGACTGAGCTCAAACCAGCCTTCACTTGAAAAACAGAAAAAAACAACCAAAGCAAGCCTTCATATTAATTTGAAGGGCCTCCTGATACTTAGCATGATGTAAAACCCCCACGATTTTATTGTATTTTTAAGGGAGAAGGGGGGTCGCCTACTGTCTCATTCAGATTAGCTGATTTAAGTTTCATATCGAGCTCACCGACTTCATGATGCAGAGGCCGTGAGTTCAAGACTCGGTCCAGCCTCCCTGTGTTGAGTTTGCATGTTCTCCCCGGCCCCACGTGGGTTTTCTCCGGGTCCTCCGGTTTCCTCCCACATTCCAAAATCATGCATGGAAGGCTGATTGAACACTGTAAATTGGCTCTAGCTGCGAGTGTGAGAGCAAATTGTTGTTTTTCTCTATGTGGCCTGTGATTGGCTGTAAACCAATTCAGGGTGGCCCGCAGCTCGTGCCCGAAGATGGCTGGGATAGGCTCCAGCACCCCCCGCGACCCTCGTGAGGATAAAGCCGTCCTGAAGATGAATGAATGAAGGAGTTTCATCTTGAAATAAATGTTGTTCAAGTGAATCACTCCTTGACGACACATGGTCACAAACGATGTTACCCAGGAAGTGGTGTTCAAACGAGTTTGATTTTTCAAAATCAAAACCTTCCACAGCCCTTATAAATATCTTTGCTTCGCTTTTTAGGCTCATATGAACAAGCTTGCGCGTCATGCACTAACGCGGTATATCACACCCGAAGCTCCACATTTCACTCCAAAAGTGGTCGATTCAGTTTCCTTAGTCCCTTGGTGCTGAGCTGTTAGTTGAAAGGTAGACGTAAACCCTGCGAATCCACATAGAAACCGTCTCTTTTGGTCCCATTTCAAGCTGTGGTGACACTGACGCAAGCCAAACAACCATCCATCCTGACACTGTCCGTCACACTGTACACAGAACAGCCAAATTAGCACAAATGCAGCACTTGGCACCAGCTTGAGGTATGGTGGTAGCAGGGCGATCATTTACAGGCCACATTACTTCCACACGACCTGAGCTCTGAGTCACTGGCTGAGGCTGGTAATTAATTCACCCCTTTTCGGATGGTTTACAGCAATGGGAAGCACATTAGCAATAGGCTTTCACTTTGATTTGGGCCCAACTATTTTTAAAGCAATCAAGATCTCACAATGGTTTTCTAATAGAGGCTTGAGCAGTTTGTTTGTTATATTATTGGTTTGTTTCTTCCTCCTCTGTTTTTAGTCCCTAAGATCAAACCCTGAGACCGGAGGTGTCAAACCAAAGGTCCTGGTGGCCAAATGTGGCATTAAACTTTCCATATCAACACCAACAGACAGATGTCATTTCGAAAGCAAACACTGTGTCAGCATGTTTCTTACTCAATTCTTTCCAATTCCAGGAAATGTGTTCCAAAAATTGCATTTTTTTGCACTTGTAACAGGCAAAGCAAGAATAACCCTTCACAAAATGCCTTCTTAAAATACATTATTGTCTATGTTTTTTGAGGGAGCTGGTGGGTGTGCCTGTTTTGTTTTTGGTTTATTTACATTGGCTGTGTGACATAGTACGTATATGTACAATACAATTCAATACATATTGATCTATACAGCGCTTTCTCAACAACTGAAGCTGCAACAAAGTGATTAACATGGACAGGTATCATAAAAAAAGGAAATAAAGCAGTCACAAAGTTAGAAGAAAGCACCAGAGTGTGAAACCAAGATCAAGTCAGAATCATGCTGAGTCAAATGCCAAAGAGTACAAGTGAGTTTTGAGACGGGTTTGAAAGATGGGTCGTCAGGGTCGTGTATGTATATGCATGTGGTGGGTGATATTCATTCGTATGATTCTTAGAATTATAACACATGGAAAACCATGACTACAATGTGGTCTGCGTTGAGCATGACTTTGATAGAGCCGTCCAAAGATTGCCGCCAGAGCATTTTAAGTCATTGTATGTGCAGCTGAGACTTACAGTTGTCATTGTGGTGGTGATGCATAATAAAGTGCTGATTTATACATAATTTTAGGCTCGCACTCAACATTTTCATAATGATTCTGGAGACCAGCTGAGGTCCAAAAGCAATTAGCAGATGTAAACAGGGAAGTTTGATGACTTGCCATGTTAATGTGGTTCTTCCACAATACCTTTCTGGCGATTAATTTCATATCATTCGTGGAAGGCGGAACTGGGATTGCTTTTCATGCTCATATTGTTGTCGGTTGCTTGCACGCCTCACCAAAAATTGGATTATATAGAATGAGATCACACCTTAAACGGAGATTGCTGTTTTGGAAGTGAAGGAAAATCCAAATGTAATGGTGAAGTGCCAAAATGATCTTGTTATGAAATAGTGATGACACTTGAGCTCATGTCAAAATATCTGCTCCACAATCGAGTTCTTAAAAGAATATAAAAAAATGCACATTTTAATCTCTGTATCTGTCCAATTGCGCTGCCTGTTGGCTTCAAGTATATAAGCAGCAAATTATATTTCACATGAGCTCTTCAAAGTTGAAAGGGGGAGCATCTTGGCTGACCACGGAGCAATGGAACAGTAGGCAGGGCGTGTGAGTGTTTAATCCGTGACCTCAGGCCAAGCCATAAGATATATGGTGGTGAAGAGCGGCGGCGAAGGCTTGGCGAGTGAAAAAATGGACAAGCATGAGTCAGGCAGCGAGTCCGTGAGGAGCTGTGGAGCAGAGGAAGTGTTAACAACATCACAAGTAGGAGCCATTCAAGTTACCACGTCAGGAGGCAGAGAGGACTGAGGAGGAGGATGGTGGTGGTTGTGGTGGTGGTGGTGGTGGTGGTGGGAGCGCTTGGAGTTGATGGGACACATGCATCCTTTTCTTAAAATCATGTGCAGCCATCAAGGTGAATTGTTCATTCTCATCATGCTGTCCCTGGCAAGTTGATGTGTTACCGCTCCCCGCCTTTATGTCACTCCCTTATTTTCATAACCTGTTGCTCACATGTTTATAACCTCGACATTGAGCACGCTGGAGTCGGGGATAAGCTTTAAATTGTGAGGCACAGCACTTGTTGCTTGTCGCGACTCAAACTTTCATCAAATGGCCAAACTAAAAGGGAGCATGGTGGATTTTGAGCACAAAGTTTAGTTGTGTATTTTTTTTTCATCTTTATTTATTTATTTATTTATTTACTTACGTATTTATCTACTTATTTGTTTTTACGTATTTATGTACGTATTTGTTTGTTTGTTTGTTTATTTATCCTTTTTTTGTGTATTTATTTATTCATCTCTTTATTTGTTTTTTTTTATTTGTGTATTTATGTATCTCTTTATTTGCCTATTAGGTTGTTTGTGTATTTGTGTATTTATTCATCTATTTATTCACTATTTATTTATTTGTGTATGTATTTAGTCATCTCTTTATTTATTTGTGTGTGTATGTCTGTATTTATTCACCTCTTTTTAGTGTATTTATTTGTTCGTTCGTTTATTTATTTATTTATTTATTTATTTATTTATTTATTTATTTCGGGTACTAACGTGTTATGTTCTATCTGTGAATGTTGTCCAGCGTGTCACCCGTCTCCCTGGTGAACTCATCTAACCATAATTAGGAAAAACGGAAAAAATATATATATATTGCGACTATTCCAATGTAAAAGATATATATATATATATATATATATATATATATATATATATATATATATATATATATATATATATATATATATATATATATATATATATATATATATATATAGTGCCCCGTGTTTCATATAATCGTCACAAGTGTAATAATGATGACTTTTATTATGGCTTCCATGATGACCATCTTGAACACATGATTAGTTTTGTGATGCTCTCTAAGATTCGTGCGGTGGTTGTTGGGGCAGCAATCCTCGGAATGGCATCCTGCTTTGATTCACAATTTTTTGTGACACGTGTCCAATGAGTTGTCACGTTGCCCCTATTGTCTCTTCCAGACACCTACAGGTTCCAGTATACGTAGCTGTGCACCACCCATGCAGATGCAGAGCATCCCCCTACCACCACCCTCCGAAAAAAAGTCACTTAAACCTCATGAATGACACAGACACTTTAAGAAAGTTTGGTATGCTGGGCGATTCTCACATCTTACTCATGTTGCTTAGTTCATGTGGGGAACGGCTTGCAAGCGCATCGCCTCGTCACCACATGACAATCAGACAGTTCCACGTTGGCACCGCAACTGATGGAATTTTACTCAAAACAGATTTCTCCTTTGAACTTCCCCATATTCCCCATCAAAAGTTATCTTGCTGAGGTTTCAAAGTCTCTGAGTAGAGCTGTTCGGCGAGGGTTTGGGGGGAATTTCCATCCCATCATTGTGAGAGGCAACGTAAGTATACTTTGGCTTGTGGGCAAAGCAACAAGTTCGGCGGGAAGCAAGGACGCTCCAAACGGAACGTCGACGTTAATTATCAAAGCGCTTGTAGGCCCCTAGACGAACATTTATCCGACGAGTTAGCTATGCGTCTGAGCTCATTGCTCGATTGCGTTCGACGGCCAAGGAGCCTCCCCAGTCAGAAACTCGTCCCCCGTCACAAAGTTACCTGCTTTCTGGGGGGCTTATTTCAATCACGTAAGAGCCCCTATAATGGCATTGTCCGGGAGTGTGTGTGCAAGGCGCTCTCCGACAAGTCGGTCTTGTTGATTATTTATCTTCTCCCGTAGAGCCGCCAAGGTTTTTTTGCCTAAGAGAGTTTAAGCACGGCGATATTGCGAAGGGTTATTAGATTCATAAGTCAGCGAAGTGGTGGGCGATCTACTGAGCGCAGCACAACTTCTCACATGATGACTTCAAACAAGACACATTACCTACCAGCATCTGTTGGAGTGAGTGGATATTAAGACACTTCTATCGCCAGGACAGCGTAGGGGGGTGAAAATGGTAAGTAACACGGCTTTCTAGAGGCTAAAATAGTCGTGTTTGCTGTTTTAAGGCGGCGTTGCTGCCAGAGCTCGGATGGCTTTCGACTTGACAAAGTCGACACAGTGCAGCGAGGCTCCGTAGTGTGCTCAAGGCTCATGTTGACAAAGCTGCTGTGGGGTGAAAAAAAGATTGTGTGGCGTTTTGGGGCTACAGCCAGCCAGGTAAGGCAACCACGGGATACATGACAATGGATGTGCGTGCGTGCGCTACTGAGACTTCCAGGAGGGTCGTGCTTGCTGCCAGCGAGGGGCTTTATTATACATGCATGTATGTTCTTTTAAAGCAACACGTGCCACTTAACTGAGACACTTGGAGCTTGCGGCTAGGTCAGGCGGATTTAAACAGGGCGACACGACCGGCTTTTTATTTTTTTTGTTTTTGTTTTGTTTTGTTTTCATTCGTAGAAGCCGCTATCTGGAAGGAAATGTCCACCCGACGTGTGCTGAAATATTAACACGGTTGGTTTTGCTAGAGAGGAGAAATACACGTGACAACGGCAGCAGCAGCAGCAGCAGAGGCTTTTTTTATTGGGCACTCAACAAAAGTATCTAGATATTTCCGTGGCCCCTCATAGCGTCGTTCCCCCCAGGCTGTGTGATGCTTTCAGCACATTGGACAGAGACACCGGAG
The DNA here is from genome assembly GCF_051943395.1 of Hippocampus bargibanti. Taxonomy (NCBI): domain Eukaryota; kingdom Metazoa; phylum Chordata; class Actinopteri; order Syngnathiformes; family Syngnathidae; genus Hippocampus; species Hippocampus bargibanti. The sequence goes on along the minus strand of NC_142736.1, from coordinate 11,516,841 downwards.
CCATCCATGGACTAAACGCGCGCACGCCGGACGCCAAACAGTCTTTTCCCTCCCCAACCCCCTTTGCCAAACCTGGGATTCTTTTTCCAACTTTTGGTAAGATTATTCTCAGGGAACATGTTGTCTTTGAAACAAGATTAAGAGAAAAAATGCAGACGCAAGAGCGTAAGTGGGAGATAAAGAATAGCGCATGTGCTTTTTGTGGAGCTTTATCAAAGTTGAAACGTAGGCTGTCTGGTGTTTTTTTCTTTTTTTCTTTTTTTTTCCACTGCACCTTGTCAGTACCTTTAAGTCCCCCCACATTGCGTTTAAACTTTGGGACATGCAAGCGTTGGTCGCGGAGAACTAACCACGTACATTGTGGTTGTCAGCCCGTGTAAAGGTAAGAGCCCAATCCGTTGTTTCCATATCAGTCTTTTGTTGCTGTCGTTTTTGCGGGCTTTTCTCCAAGACACTTGGGCTTTTCAAGCACATCATGCAGCCTGCACGTTCGCCTGCATTGCCGGCTTTAGTCCAAGAAATAACTCCAAATATAATGTCTCTTTTAGCAACGAGACTGAGCCCATTAGGCACGCAAGAATAAATGATCGTATGTAAGCATCCGGAAATGTCTCTATCGAGATTTCCTCAGGATAATTTATTCAAAACAGACTTCTTCTTTTTTTAAGCTGTGGGGTTTCCGAAGCTGCTTTGTTGCAAGACAATGTGCGTAATGGTTGCGTTATGCCTCATCATGCTTCCCGATGTGGGAACTTAGACGCAGGGGTGATCCAGTCGTCGCGGATCCAAAACCGGAGAACTGATCCTTAGATGCGCCTACAACAATAATGCAGTTAGTCGTGATAACAATTGCTGGAAACAAAAGCTGCCATCTTCCTTTTTCAACGTGCTTATTCATCCATGCCCGTGCCGCTACATTCATGTTTTGTCTTGACGTCTGTGGATTCTGTTATCCAGTCCAAATATAGCCCTACGCTTTACCCCCTCCTTTACCCCAGCCCCCACCCCTCCCGTCATCGCCATCAAATCACTTGTGTTTTTACTACGACCGCTCCACGGTTTCATTCATAAGGTGCTTTTCGCTTCACCTGCTCCCCCTTCTATCCCCCTCTCTTTTTTGGTGGGGGGCGTGTATGGCACTACCGCATACTGCACGGGAATAACATACTAAAAATATATCAATCGTGATCATGTCCTCTCGTGGAATTTATTTCAATTTATTGTGAAGAAATAATGTCTTGTGGAATTATGTTAAATATGGGCGTGGCCCCAGCAATTCGCCGACAGATGTGATGTCGAGATCACGTTTTGTGTAGACGCGGTAGCACGAATACACACCCCACCCTCTTTCAAAAATAAGGATTTCATATGAGATGACGGATTTGGACGGCGGTCACTTTTAAATTCCTCGTGCTCTCACGAAAATCACCCCAAAAAGCCTTGGATATTGTCAGTTTGCACTCCCCGTTTTCATCTCACCCCTCTCTGTGGCTTGTCTCTTTTTTTCTCCTCCTACTCCTCCTCTGGTCGAAGATGTAAGATGTTCTGATCTAAAACGTAGCGATTGGCGAGGAGAGAAAATCCCGACGCCCACGTTCGTGTTTTTAATCAACACTCATCTTTTACACAGCACGTGTTCCAATAAATAGTCTGGAAACGAATTTGTCCTCACGTTTGTCTGTAATTGTATTTAAATGGCGCTACTTGTCCGCAGGCGTCCTCGCACGTTTTATTCGCCGATCCAACATACGGCGATCATTTTCGGTGTAATCGTGTTGACTTTCTAGGAGGAGAAAATGATCAAATAATTCTAACATTAAAAAAGAGATATATAAATTATTACACCGAGCTCCGAGATAATTTTACAATTGCTCGGGGTAACATTTTCGAAAGTTACGTACATTTTTTCCATTAGAAATTTCGGATTTTGTATGTCTATGATTTAATTTTAAAACAAATTTCTTTCTACAAAAATTTGTGTAAAAAATATAATAAAGAAATGAATAAATATATTTTTTCCGCCCGATCGAGACGTGGGATTATGGCGTGGGTGTGGGCGTGTTGGGTAGAGGAGGAGGGATGAGCGGAGGCAGGTTAGGAGGGGTCTGTGGGGTGGCACGACACACTTTGTATGTATGAAGGTTTTTTTATAGCACTTTTCTGCAATGTACGTCAGCGGATCAGTCCATAAATGGGGCTTCAGGCGTGTGTGTGCGGGTGTGCGTCTGCTTGCGCACGCGGACGCACGCGTTGTCTTTACTGTGAATCTCCTCTCTCTCTCTTCTCTCTCTCTTTCTGTCTCTCGACCTCTCTCTCTCTTTCCTGCTGCAGAGTTGTGGTGGGCGTCAAAAATCAGATGAAATCGTTTCGCTCTGTTTTATTCATTTTACGAAAATGTACAGCTGACGTTGTGGTTTTAATTCAAATGTAGCAGGCTTCTGTCTGTTTTGTTGGCATTTGTCTTGTTTTGTCTTATTATTTTGTCTTATTCAATTCGCGAGCTTTAAGCGGATTTATCATAATTAATTGTTTTTATCTTGTTATATTTATAATGACACGTCACCTCATTCTTATTTCCACCGCATATTGCGTCCTTTCCGGTCCATTTCGCATTCATTAATTATTTAAAAAAACGTCGTGCGCACCATATAAATCTGAAATGTGCAATCGATTATTTTGGCGAGAGATGGCGTAAATCTCCTCACAGCGGGAGGAGGGCGTGACGATATATTTAGAGCAAGGAATATAAAATCATCTTAATCATGATGGCAATGAACGCTCCGTCGCCCCGCCACCGCTGCCGCTTTTAGTCACCGTCGTCATCACACTCATCCAATTTCACAGGCTACTTTAAACAAGCTCCTTCAAGGGGGAAGCTGTCGTGAGAATAAAAGTTTTTAAAATTATTTTTGAGCAAAAAACCCCGCAAATTAAGAGGCATTTGCTCGAGCGCATCGGACACTATGATGTGGATGATTCACGATGCAACACGCGCGTGCTCGACCTCATGCAGTGAAATCTCCATCACATCTATTCTATCAACTTCATACAATATTGTCATATAGCCGTTTCTTTCGCGATAAGTCAAGTTGTAGGTTGAGTTTGTACAGATGCAATTATATATATAGGCTTACAAATAGAGGTCGCATGATTCCATATTTTTATATACAGTTTTGAGTCCACAACGGAATATGTTGTCGTTGATTTCTTCGGATAATGATGAAGCACTTCCCTTTAGCAGTGAACGCAAGGGCTATTGATGGTGAGCTGATATTGGATTTTGTGGGGGAGAGAGGGAGGGTGGCAAATGCCAGCAATGAGATCGAGAGACAGAGTTTTAATGGATTTCAGGGTGAACTCCAGTCACTGTCATTAAAGACACAAGGAAGTTGTATTAATGACCGTTGCCTCTTGCTCAGAATTCAAATCAAGGTATTGTCATTACAGGGGAGATTGCATTACCTCCTCACCCCAGTATCTCATTTTATTGAGCAACCCGAGTTTACCTGCTGAAAAGAGATCCCAAGTGGTCCGCAGCCCACCTTCAATGTTTGACGTCATCTAACCTTATACAGTGTTTTCGCACATCTCCAAGAGGAGCCTTCTTTTATCTCCAGTGAAAATGACAATTTCTCAAATGTCATTTCCCCTCTTGTTACTCGCATATTACGCAGTTCCGGTCTTGCACAAGGTGGCGGGCTGCTGACTGAACGAAGCCATTGGCAAGTGCAGACTGAATGTCTCCCTCTCTCCTGTATTTGGCAGCGGAAACATTAGCACGTGTCTATTCTCTGCGCTGTACAAACGAGGAAGACGTTCAGCAAGATTGAAGTGTAAATGCAAATCACATGTATGTAGCATGGCTCGATTAAAACATGAGCCATGTACACCCCCTGCCCTCCTAACCCTCAAAACAAAAGATGTTCATCCATACGCCTCAGACAGTTTGAAGTCATTGTTCCTGAGAAATCTTAAACCTGCAGAAATCCAACACCACAGTGTGGATGAAATAGTGGCTTGGTTTTCAGAAGGACTCCAGGTTGCTATAACGCGGGCGGAAACAGCGTGGATCTCCCTCTGTGTTGCGGCCAGTTCATTTATCACGCCTTATTTTGAATTCATTCAGGAAAAAAAAGACTCCCCAAAAGCCTCTGACGCTACTTGCAAGCCAAAAGACTCAACTTGCTACACCGCCTTCAGTTTTGCCGCATTTGCACAAATGATAGTCTGCGTTGTTTTTTGTTTTTTGTTTTAATGAGATGCCAAGTGATTTATTTATGAATTACTTCTATGGAACATTGTGCTTTTATTGTCCTCGATGGAGTCGGTTCCCTCAGTGATTGCTCGTGCAAGTCTTTGTCATCCAGAGTTTGCCCTCACCCGTTGGTCTTTGGAGAGGGCTATATCTATCTTTGCGTGTCCCTTTGGTGTGTTGGCGGTGGGACTGACTCATTAAGCAGGTTGGAGCAGCCACCCGTATATTGCTGCATGCCAAATAGGAGCTCCCCATGCACACACGCCATTGCGGGGAATGAACGGTGCTGGTCATAGAGCAAATATATCACGATCAACCTTTGCATCACAACATACAAAGGGATGCCGTTTCCCCATTAGAGCTATCCATCACGTTAAAAATGTACATTGAAAAGCTTGACCTGCTCAATACATTCTAAAAGTAATCTTGCTTTGTTGATGTGCTGTCCATTTCTTTTGAGAATGTAATAATTTTGCCAATGGAAACCTGGAGTTTCATACTTTTCACCTTTTTATGAGCCTCTGGTGCCTGTCTGGTGACACATGCCCCGTTTTTTACTTGGATTATTACTGTGGATGCAGCGGGATGAAAACGTGTATTTTTTTAATGCCCACGCAAATCTGACTACTGGTGTTCCCCATGAATAAATAGATAGACGTAGGCTGCATGTTGGTTGTCTTCAGTCTTCTGATTGGGTCACGTCTTGCTCGCGGACGCGCAGATGCATCGCACCATATTTGGTTTGTAAAACAACAGAAGAAAGGAGGATTCGCGTGTGCTCTATAAAAACTATAGAAAATATATAAATAGTTAGACATAATGGTGTGGGTGTGGTGAGAACGCGCGAACAAAAAAAAAGACAAGATGCGCAGTGAGGGCGCACTAATAGTTCCGCCTCGGGGCTGTTTAAACGCGAGTCGGAGGCGAGCCAGCCAAGATTGTCAATGGTCACATGTTGCAGCGTCATCATGGTGTAGTAAAGTTGGTCGACTTCCACGCAGGCTCCCCATTCCAAGCTTCACGGCTCTCGTCTTCATCCAGCTTGCTCCTCCTACTCCTCCTACTCCTCCTTCTGGTCCTCCTCGTCCTCCCCCTCCTCCTCTTCCTCAGCCGCTGCTGCTGCGGCGGCATGCAGGCGACAACTCAGCTTTCACACACCATCTCCACCGGAGCCGTCCAGCCATGGGAGTGCATGACCTCACCCATGCAATTTCCACCATCAATAATTTAATGTATTTGCTCAAAACCTGAAGAGTTATCCCGAAGCTTGTCGGGAGAGGGCACGGAGAGGAAAAGTATAGCTAAAGACTAAATTCTGACTGCCCAGATGACACTGTCCTGTTGAATGGTCTGTTTTACGACTGGGCAGCACAAGGTAAGTTTCTCTCGCAACTTCTTTGTAGTTTGGTTGAATCTTGCTGCTATACACATATATGCACGAATACTAAATATTATTTTTAAGAGTTGTTAGTTTGTGTGTTGTGGGTCTACAATAGTCACATCAAGTCTGGTTATCCTGTGGACAGGCAGCGCCGCGGCCCCGAATGGGGATACGTGTCATCTAATCTTGCCCTTCATTAATAAAAACTGACTAGTGTTTGGTTGGGGTTGTGTTGAATCTAACACAAAAGTAAGATGTTTAGTTTTTCAACTCCTTAAGCATTGGGTTAGATTTTCGTCTTGTGTGGTATTTATTTATTTATTTATTTATTTATTTATTTATTTATTTATTTATTTATTTGCCCTTCTCTCTTTTAAACACAATCCCATCTGAACACCTTATACACTGCAAGTACCAAACTGTTTTCTTATGAGAATCACAGACCGTCAGCATTTCTCTCACCAAGTGAGTTTTTACTCATTCATGTACGTGCAATAGCAAACAAGTTTCGTGGAGGGATGGTGGGGGGGGGCTTTGTTGGACGCATCACTCATTATGACTATTGGAAACCCCAGACCAAAGCGACACCTACTACTTTGGTTCACTTCTTGGTGTTGTGTTTGAATTGGGTGTCATATTAAATTACACACCTATCTATCTATCTATCTATCTATCTATCTATCTATCTATCTATCTATCTATCTATCTATCTATCTATCTATCTATCTATCTATCTATCTATCTATCTATCTATCTATCTATCTATCTATCTATCTATCTATCTATCCATCCATCCATCCATCCATCCATCCACACATCTCCCTCGCTGGCAAAGAGATGGTGGTAAGCATGAAACTTGCCAATATTTGACGGTCTATGGCGCCATCTTGTGTACATATTGTTAACTACAGTGTCCTCATTTCCAAATTAGTGCGGCGATCTCGCAGTGAACTGGTGATTTCCAACACTGGATCGAATTGGAAGCAGGTTTGACATAGGCTGGCATATGAACACTTTTTAGATAGCGTTGATTGTTCTGAATAAATGGCGATCACTGCATGTTGTGTGGGACGAAAGCAATTGATCTGGACAGCACAGCTCAGACAGCAGCTGTTTGAATGTTTGGTTTGAATGTGGCAATGGATGAGAGTTGGCTCTGACGCCAGGTGTAATCCCCTGTTTGTACTCACGCGGTGTATTGCTAAATATGCTGTGAAATGGTGTCAGATTAAAAACAGATCTTCAGGCAGCAATCCTCCATGTGTGTCACGCATTACTATTGAGAGTTTGGTTGTGCTGTATCCAATCTTATGTGTGCTTTTTAGTTTCCACTGTTATTACAGCTGAACAGTTTGCATTGAATTCTGTGTGCGTTGGACGTGACCAAACATGCTGCTTGGTAAACACTTCCACTCGGCAAGGTTGTTGAGGAATTGAACAAAGTGCAAAACACAAGCAAGCCATGACAAATAATAAATGTTCCCGTACAGTCCAATCCAATGTTCATACCTCATGGTGAAAGTTTTACGATTGGCATATGCCATAAAGTATTTTGAAGGTACATTAGCACCTGGTTAATGATCACAAGGAATGCTAGTCCTTTCATGTTTTTTTTGAAACTTTTCATCATCTTTCATATGAGGTATTTCGCGGCGTAATCCCCATTTGGTGTAAAGAATAAATGTGAGATTAAGTTACATATGGCAGCGTTAGAGGCCATGCCCTCAAAAGGAGACAAACAGGTGGTCATTCGGTGCGTGTGGACGTCCGAAAGGCCTCCCCGCTTCACCTGCTCGCATTGTTCTGCGTGCTTCATGCACGAGGTGTGTCACCGTGGATAAAAGCATGTTTGAGCAGTGGTTATTGAGGCCTTTATGTCCCTCCGTTGCATGTCATCTGTCCGGAAGGAGGGATGGGTGAAATGAAGGCAACCATGCCGCTTGTAGCGCATGATGTCAAAGACGTGATTACTGGTTGCAAATCAATATCCTTGAATCAAGGTACATCAAACAAAAATAAAAAATGAGATCCAATATGAGAGAAGAGGTACGGCGCAAAATTCTGCAGAATGTTTGGGTTCTTCCTCGCTTGACTTTTCCACATTTATCCCATTTAACACACGACGACAACTGTGAATTGCAGTCCGTGTAACCTCTTCCTTAGCCACTTGTATAATTCTCAGCCAGTCCCACAGCAATTAAATGATTCATTGGCTTTATTGCATTTTAACAGGATGTTGATTGAGAACATAAGCCATATTGATCGTCCTGATGGAAACAGGAAATCACAGAGATATAAATAAAATCATTTGTTGTTCCCGGTGTGAGGATACCTGGGGGAATTGCATGCAATTGCATGCTGTTGAGTGGCATTACCCCCAGCAACCTCCTCCTCTCCATTCTCTTCCCTGTGGAGACCTGGAAGAGACGTCATCTGTGGTTGTTATGCTGCGAAATGACGCTGCCACTCTCTCCACCCCCTGCTGCTGCAATATTACCCCTGTGGTCGCTTACGGAAGATGCAGCACTTTGTCTGCGCCATTTCCAGCATGAAGTTTGACGCCTAACAGTAATCAGCCCTCTCCCTTCATTTCCTTGACGTGGAAGTGGAACCATTTGTGTGGAGTGCTGATAATAATATCAGCCTAAATGCATCCTACACGTAAAGCTCGTGACCGGCTGCCATCCCGTAAAGCAAAACGATTTTCTGTGCTGAGAAGGCCCACGTACACCTCCTGATAGGAATCCAAACATGAATGAGGGCTTAATCGGTACGGTTTAGCATATAATCAGATTTCACGAGTATGGATCTGCTCTTTATGCCATTCTTTGCCCGTATTGTTGTTTTAATTGACAGGGGAGGGTGATAACCCCAATCTCTTTATAAGCCTACCCCCCTCCCTATACATCCTCCTTCAAGCAAACACACATTGTGGAGGAGCACATCCGTGAGCTTGGGGAATGAGTGGCTCATTAAGAAGAAGGATGTGATATTCTGAATAGACTGGGAGACTCCCAGCACAGCTATTTTTAGTGCTGGTATCTCTATGGCAGTCACCAATGTTGTTTAATTGCAGCCCCAGACACCAATTAAGAAGGAAACAAATGCGTTTAAGGCGAAGTTTGCTCGTTCTTGACGAGAAAAGTCCTTGCGTCTACACTGAGAAGAGGTCGGGGTGTGTTTGTCCTTGTTCTTTATATTTCCCTCAGTAGTGTTGCGACATGCTCGGTTTGCTCACGGCAAGGGTCAGCGTGCTCATTTGGAATGCTAATTATTGGCTACCCTATTGTTTCCGCCTTCTTAAAAGTGTATGGATTTTCTGTACTCAGATCATTTGGAGTGTGCAGAGTGTTGGAGTGACACCTAGCGGGGTTAATCATATTAAAGATTGGCACCTTCCAGGATAGCGAAGATGACGCATTTTTGAATGATTCATGTGCTGCTGGGTTCAGCCTGGAGAGTTCTGGAGTCATCCAACTGCTCTCAGCGCATTTCTACTCAGTCATGATCAGATTTTTTTTTTCGGAGTTGGCGAAACGGATCACTTCAGAGTCATCGACGTGTCCGTGTTGGATGACCCATCGACAAACATGCAAAAGGAACAAAGGCCTCCCCTCTTACATCAACACATGATCATTAGTATTATTACGTACACAACTAACATAGGTTCAGTCATCAATTGTCGGTTCAGACACAAAACACACTTAACCATTGTGTTTGTTGAGCGTAAGCAGGTTCAACTGTTGACTAAGGTGTGTGTGTGTGTGTGTGTGTGTGTGTGTGTGTGTGTGTGTGTGTGTGTGTGTGTGTGTGTGTGTGTGTGTGTGTGTGCGCGTGTGTGTGTGTGTGTGTGTGTGTGTGTGTGTGTGTGTGTGTGTGTGTGTGTGTGTGTGTGTGTGTGTGTGTGTGTGTGCGTGCGTGTGCGGGGGGCACAAGTACATGTACGTATATACTTCATTGAAGTGTGTGGCAGTCTCTACCATTGCCAGCATGCGCCCTGACACTCTCAAGGTAGTCATGATGGTATATGCTCCAACGTAAAACTTCACAATTTTTTTAACATCTCAGCAACATCTTTCACAGAGGATGACAAGATGATGGCACATTACCTGTTTTTGCTTCTTGTTCAGAGGGAATACTTCAATCATGAGCGAAACATCTTCAGGGAAACAAAAATCATCCTGCAAAACTGGCGTAATATTTCTTTGTCGGCCTCTATTTTATTTCCGAAGCTACTTTGTGGTTTTTGAAAGAAGACACCAGATAGCCTCTGTATTTGCAACTCCCGTATTTTCCGGTGTATAAGGCGTACCCAAATGCCTTAATTTTCTTCAAAAGATGAGCCTGCGCCTTATACGCAGGTGCGCCTTACATGTGGAGTAATATTGAGCCTCAACAGGTCTCGCAACTATTGTCAGCAGCCATCGACTCCATTTCCCCCACTAGAAAAAGTAATGCATAACCCCAGCCTTTACTGTAGCGCCTTATAATTCGGTATGCCTTATATTTGGAAAACTTTATTTATACATTATATTTGGATGTTTTTTTCCGTTGAAGGTGCACCTTATAGTCAGGTGTACCTTATATATGGAAAAGGCTTGAAAAAACACTATTTATTGGAGGTGCGCCTTAAACTCCATTGTGGCCTATACACTGGAAAATACGGTAAATTGACTTGTTAATGCACCACACCTCCAGAAATGCGCAAGTGCAGTTTCGGCGTAATCGTGATCACAGACAAAGTAACAGGTGTTAAACGTGCGGTTATTCGCTAAATGGTAAATGAAAGCTTGCTTTCACATGTGATTGCCTCAGAGCAAGGGTGTCAAAGTCATTTTTTGCCGCGGGCCACATTGTAGTTATGGTTTCCTTTCGAGGGTCGTTATGAATTTGGGGAACCCATTAGAATGTTTAAATCCCTTCAAATATTACATATAGAGCACACAGCAAATTAATGAATAACTCGTTTTCAAACCTGAAGTCAAGAATAATGACTTTTATTGTGGTTGACATCCAAAAATATGAAATTTTGGCTCGGATTTTAGCAATCATCATTGAATTTAACAAGTTTGATTTGCTTTCGCGGGCCGAAAAAAATGATGTGGCGAGCCAGATTTGGCCCGCGTGCCTTGACTTTGACACCTGTGCCTCAGAGGTTTCAAAAATACAACACAAAAAGAGCTTATCTGCAATCACTTGCTAGCTTTGGTATCATAAGGACTATGTGATGTTGAGCCCGCTTTAGTGAGTTATTGCCAACAAATAAGAATCAAAAGCAAGCCTGACATATGAAAAGGATGATCCCCGTTTCGAATGATTGGAAAGACACTGCTGATAAAAGTGTGATTTGATGAGCCTCCAACTATCATGGGAGGCTTGCGTGCTATATTGTGACTCACAACGACGAGCTAACGTGATTCCAAAATCTGTCCACTAACAAGCTGTGCCTCTCTTCCTTTTCTTTCTTTCTCCAGTTCCACCAGGTTAGAAGAGTGATGACCATCCTGTTCCTTACTATGGTTATTTCATACTTCAGTTGCATGAGAGCTGCGCCCCTCAGAGACGCCCCGGGCATGCAGGGCCATCGGACGGAAGGCTACTTGGGCGCCGCCGCCACGGTCGCGAGAGGCCGGGGGACTCCACAGAGTGGTGGCGGGCCGGGCCAGCGTGGAATGCCTTCGCTCACAGACACCTTGGAACAGGTGATAGAGGAGCTGCTGGAAGTGGATGGTGAGGCGGAGGCAACGCAGATGGGACAGGGAGCAGATGAGAGCCAGGGAGGCGGGGGTCTGGCTTCAGCCGTGGCCACAGAACGCAAGGATGTCGACATGTACGACTCGCGGGTGATGATCAGCAACCAAGTGCCTTTGGAGCCGCCGTTTCTCTTTCTTCTGGAGGAATACAAAAACTATCTGGATGCTGCTAATATGTCCATGAGAGTGCGGCGACACTCTGACCCCTCGCGACGTGGAGAGCTCAGCGTTTGTGACAGTATTAGCCAGTGGGTGACGGCGGTGGATAAAAAGACGGCGATCGACATGTCGGGGCAGACGGTTACCGTCATGGAAAAGGTTCCCGTCCCCAATGGCCAACTGAAGCAATACTTTTACGAGACCAAATGCAACCCCATGGGGTACACAAAGGACGGCTGCAGAGGAATAGACAAGCGGCACTATAACTCCCAATGCAGGACAACCCAGTCCTACGTGCGAGCTCTCACCATGGATAGCAAAAAGAAGATCGGCTGGCGGTTTATAAGGATAGACACTTCCTGTGTATGCACACTGACCATTAAAAGAGGGAGATAGTGTATAAAATGTATAGATTTTATTGAAGAGTTTAAAAAAGAGAATACAGAGAAAATATCTATTTGTATATATACATAACAGGGTAAATTATTCCGTCAAATGAACATTTTATGGACTGCATGTAAAAAAGAAAAAAAAAAGATGAAGTTTATACAGTAAAAGTGATATAACAGTCTATTTATTGAACATAATCATGACCTTGTAAACGATTAAAAAAAATCTGATCAGTCATTTGCTCCCACTTTAAATTACTATATCACATTCCTCAAGACATCGTCATTTGTTTATGTTGCCAAGATTTACCAAATGAAGTGAAAAAAAACAGGCAAGGAATGACAGGACAATTGCATCTTCAAAAGCTTGCATGCTGCTTCAATTGTGAATTGACAAATTCTCCACTGACAAAAAAAAACGCTAAGAGGCTGACCAAAAAAAAAGACAACTTTCCATTTCCATACTCGGTGGAAAACAATTTTCCTCTCAAGTAATTTATCTGTTTACTGTTTTAAACTTCTCAAGGTATAATGTTGGGATTACATACTATGTCAAGGTGCTGTTGTCAAAGCTTTGCTGTTTATTTTTTTATTCCCACCAGAGAAAGATATATATTAGAAAAAAATTATATATATATATATATATATATATATATATATATATATATATATATATATATATATATATATATATATATATATATATATATATATATATATATGCAGTATACGCACATGAGACATGTTTCTGGGTTAATATTATTCATTTTGTATGTTGTGAAGTTGTTTGCAATATTAAACTGAAATATTTGAAGAAATAAAAATGACTATAGGCAACTGAAAACCAAAACCAATGTTGATAACGTTTCAACCCTCCACTTTTAGTTATTTGCCCAAAGCACATAGGACGCATCAATTAGTCGGTAAATTGAGAAAAACATTCCTAAATAAGCAGTGGTTCCGATTATACTTGACGTGTAGTGTTTCAGAATGAGAATCAGAAAACCTTTATTCGTACCGCAATGGGGACATTTGCAGTCCACAGCAGCAATTTGAAAGGGGATGGGGTGGGGAGGGTGAAAGGATAGAAAACAAGATATTCTAAACATACCAAAATAAAAATGTCAACTGTATACTGTAAATGTGTAAAACCGCTTCATAAAAAAACTGTACATAATGCAAGTATCAAGAAAGTGTGGATTCACGAGACATGTAAGTGTACTGATGAAGTAGGTCAGGATCAGAAGGGTGGTTGCAAGCTTTGGGGTTGAGTCAGTGTTTGACAGAGGGAAGTGGGTGAAATACAACACAGTACTGCACCACTCCTTCACAAAGCTTCACAGGCGCAGTTTTTTTTCTCTCTCTCTGGCACTCAAGTTACACCGTAATCCCACAATCAGAGAAACACAGTCATCCTCACTTTCACAAGAAAAAGTGTCTGCACGTTCAAGTTTCAACTTGTGGAAGTAAGCTCGGGGTGCTCTTGACGCATACTTGAAGGCTTCACCCACGCATGCATCTATGCTCATTAAAACCAACAGTTTAGTGTGAGTGAATCCCGTCGTGATGTCTTCAACAAAAGATCAGTCGTCGGTGCATTCACTGAGTTGTACAATCACAAAGATATCTGAGGGAGACCGACATGTCTGCTTTCTGGGGTGAAAGGTTGACACAGCTTCATTTCCGTCAACAGTTTATGAAGCTCTGTTTTCTTTCATCTACAAATACTGCTCACAATTTGGACAAAGGGATCCTTGTAGCCGACGCAAAAAATACCCAATTTACAGTATGTTAGGTCATTTGTTGGTGTTAACTGTCGGACTTGAGCACCAATTTCCTTCACCAAAACTTGTTTGAATTAAAGTAAATCTGTGAAGAAGAGTCGAACTTGGAATTTGGAAACCCCAGAAGAAAATGTCCACGACCAGAGAACGGATGTTTGCTCCTCTTTCCAAGGTAAGAATTTAATGTAATGTAATGATTTATTTTCATACGGCAAATGTGAGGAAACAATCATAGTGTCGCTCAAAAAAGGATGACCAGTTCATGGAAATCATCTTCAACCTTTTTCATGAATTTCCAACAACAGTCATCGTAAGGACATTCTCTTAATTATATTGCTGCAACAGCAGTTTAACAGCTGTTTAAAGGACAACCGACGCCTTCAAATGACTTCTACTGAGCGTATTTTACAAAGATTCCACCGCATATAGCTATATTTTACGTTATAAGACTATACTTATATGAATATTCAGGAAGTCTTGTTTTTGACTTGGTGACGATTCCTGACGTCACGTCACGGAAGGAACGTCCCTGACCGAGAAAGGACACACAATGCATTTTGCGGTACTTTGTTTGGTCTGAAAACTTCGTGTTGATGGCAAAATTAGAAGGAAAACACATAAATAACGCGATTGTGAATCGTTGTGTGTTGCACCAAGACTACTATTTGATATTCGCTGACACAAATTCCCAGGAGACAAATCAGCCCATTTCCACGGAGCTCTGGCGCCATCTTCTGGTGCTACATTTCTGTCCAGACGCCTCAAAATGACACAGAATAAATTCTTTAATCGATTGCAAACATGTATGCTTTCCTCTTCAGAACTATTTGAATCATATCCATAACTGGATGAGGAACAAGAAAGCATCTTCTCCGAATCTGAAGCCATTGTTTTGATTCTCGAGCAAGGCAAGATGTCCTGGCGTGACGTCACGAACTAGGGGGCGGGACATTCTGAAACTGGCCACTTCCGGATTCAATTTGAAGTAGTTTTTAGACAGTTTAAGTCATTTTTATTGGTGTTTTGCATTTGACTAAAAATATCAGCCTGCGTGTTTTGGGTATTTTAGATGCTATAAAACGTTTTTCTGATGTCAGTTAGGAAACAAAAAAGTGGTGTCGGTTGTCCTTCAAAGTGATCCGTGAAGAGATATCAGTGAATGTAATCATCACTATACAGTACATCAAAACTCTAATGATTCTAATCCCTGAGGGACACGACGGATTCGTCAGCTAAAGCCATGAAAGCGTCATTTCTCCCACAGACAGGATGTGGTGCAATAATCCTTTGAACAAAAGCACCAAGAGGCTCAGCAGAGCTTTTAAATGAAATGAATGAATCCATCAAAACTTACCAAGATCGTTTTCTGAGTGATTAGAGTGAGGTGGGGAAGAAATGGTTCACGTTTAAATAAAGCAGACCAAGACAGATGGAAAATGTATGTTAAAAAAAAAGAAACAAAGAACAAAACCTTATAATCCAACCAGTTATTTAAAGGGGAGCCATTCATATTTTGAGAACTGAGTAAAATACCGTCATATAGATCAGTTTCATGTAAAGCAGGGGTGTCATACTCTGTCATACATATTTTGCTGCAGGCCACATTGTTGTTCCAGTTTCCTCTTGAGGGCCGTTAAGAATTTTGAGAAACCATTAGAATGTTTTATGTCCTCCTCCATATTACATACAGAACGCACACAAAATTAATGAATAGCTAGTTTTCAAATCTGAAGTCAAGAATAATCAGAATCAGAATCAGAATCAGAATACCTTTATTCGTCCCGCAATGGGGAAATTTGCAGTCCACAGCAGCAATTGAAGAGGGATGGGGTTGGGGTGGGAGTGAAAGGATAGAAAACAAGATATTCTAAGCATAACAAAATAAAAATGTCAACTGTATACTGTGCAAATGTAGATGTGCAAAAACCGTTCTATAAACAAGACTGTACATAGTGCAGAATCAAGAGATGCATTTAGATATATTGCAACAACCCATATTTACAAGTGTCCAGTTTTTTTTTGTTTTTTTTTCACATGTGATCATTGGGAATTGTGAAGCCTGACAGCAGTCGGTAGGAACGAGCGGCGGTACCTCTCCTTCTTGCAGCGCGGGTGTAATAGTCTCTGGCTAAAGGAGCTACCCAGAGCTGTCAGGATGGGCAGGAGGGGGTGGGAGGGGCTGTCCGTCATAGCTTTTAGTTTAGCTAGCGTCCGTCTGTTGCCCACCTCCTCTAGAGAGTCCAGCGAGCAGCCCACGACAGAACTGGCCCGCTTGACAAAGCGCTCCAGTCTTTTTCTGTCCCGGGTGGTGATGCTGCCTGACCAGCAGACAATGCCATAGTGGATGGCTGATGCCACCACAGAGTCATATAAAGTCTTTAGGAGTGACCCCTGAACTCCAAAAGACCTCAGTTTCCTGAGGAGGAAGAGGCGACTCTGTCCCTTTTTGATTAGGGCATCCGTGTTTGTTGTCCAGTCCAGTTTATTGTTGAGAGTAACACCCAGGTACTTGTAGGAGGTCACCCTCTCAATGTCCGAACCCTGGATGTTCAATGGTGCAGGTGACGATTGTTTCCTGCAGAAATCCACCACCAGCTCCTTGGTTTTGCCGGTGTTGATCTGGAGGTGATTCTGCTGGCACCAGTCCACAAAGTCCTTTGTCAGTCCCCTGTACTCCCTATCGTCTCCCTCTGTAATGAGGCCGACAATAGCTGAGTCGTCAGAGAACTTCTGAAGGTGGCAGGTTGGGGTGTTGTAGTTGAAGTCCGAGGTGTAGAGGGTGAAGAGGAATGGAGCCAGGACTGTTCCCTGCGGCGCTCCGGTGCTGCAGAGAAGCCTGTCCGACTCACAGTTCTTTACCCTCACGTACTGTGGCCTGTTTGTGAGGTAGTCTGTAATCCAGGATGTGAGGTGATGGTCGACTCCGGCATGCCGCAGCTTGTCCCCCAGTAGACTTGGCTGGATGGTGTTGAAGGCACTGGAGAAATCGAAGAATGTGATCCTCACCGTGCTCCCAGCATTCTCCAGGTGCAGCAACGCCGTATGGAGGAGGTAGATGATGGCATCCTCCACACCGATGCTGGGCTGGTAGGCAAACTGTAGCGGGTCCAGCGATGAGCTTGCCAGCGGTCGCAGGTGGGCGAGGACGAGTCTCTCCAGCGTCTTCATCAGGTGAGACGTCAGCGCCACCGGTCTGTAGCTGTTGAGCTCTTTGGGGTTGGCAATCTTGGGCACTGGGACCAGGCATGACGTTTTCCACAGCTGTGGAACTCTGCCCAGCTTCAGGCTCAGGTTGAACAAGTGCTGGACAATGTCACACAGCTGGTCGGAGCAGGTCTTGAGGAGTCGGGAACTGATGTCATCCGGACCTGCTGCCTTCCTCACCTGCATCCTCCTCAGTTGGTTCCTCACCTGCGCAGTTGTGACAGACAGGCAGGAACCAGGAGGCAGAGTGGCGGCTGAGGGTGTGGCAACGGTTGGGAGGGCAGATGTTGGTTGTGGAAAGCTGGTCATGAGAGGGGGCAGGGAGGGTAAGGCCACAGTGAGAGTTGGTGCAGGTGCAGCTACAGGTGAAGTTGACGGTGGGCCGGGGGCGGCTGGCGTCTTGTCAAACCGATTGAAAAAGCGGTTGAGTTCATCTGCCCAGTCCTTGTCTTTTTCGTTCAATGTCACTGGGCTTTTGTGGCCTGAGATGTTTTTCAGGCCCTTCCAGACACCAGCGACATTGCTGGCTTGCAGCTGCTCCTCCATTTTCATCCTGTAGGCCTTCTTCCCCTCTCTGATCTTCCTCCTCAGTTGGATCTGCACGGCCTTCAGTTCCTCTCTGTTGCCCGACACAAAAGCCCTTTTCTTCTCCTTCAGGAGGACTTTTATGTCGGGATTAATCCATGGTTTGTTGTTGGCAAAACACCGCACAGTCCTGGTGGGTACGGTGTTTTGTTCACAAAAGTTAATGTAGTCTGTGATGGTGTTGGTGAGTGAGTCAATGTCTTCCCCATGAATCTCAGTAAAGAGCTCCCACCTGGTTGAATCAAAACAGTCCCGCAGAGCTTCTTCAGCTTCTGTGGACCATCTTTTGATCGTGCGGGTCACAGCTGGTTGCCTCTGGACAAGGGGTTTGTACACAGGCTGGAGATAAACCATATTGTGGTCTGCTCTTCCGAGAGGGGGGAGGGGGGAGGGTAATGACTGTTACTATGGTGTACATTACAACAATTTGAAATTATGGTTCAGACTTTCGGAAGCATCATGGAGCCTGACATGCTCGGTTTGCTTTCGCGGGCCAAATAAAATGATGTGGCAGGCCAGATTTGGCCCCCAGTGATGTAACATACAGGAAGTCTGGCTACACACAACACAGTGGCAAAAAAAACATATGTTTGTAGCAAACCTGTGTGAATGCCGTTTTCATGTTGTCTTGTGTTGTCAGAGTAGATGCAGACAGTACACTCAAAGATTTAGTCTTTTTTTAGAATTCCTGCTGGTAAAGATCCCTTACAGAAAAAAAAAAAAACGGTGAAGGTTATGGCGAGAAGCTTTACAAGGGAAGTACTGGAGTGAGGAGGCAATTAAGAAGGCCCGTCTTTGCAGTATTCACTTCATATCTGCTAAGTACAGTACTGGGAATTAGGGCTACCATGTCAAAATACTGTATATTCCAAGTTGTGAAAGCAGAGTACAATTTTCAATTAGTGAAAGTAACAAACAATGAGTATAGCTTGAGTGGAAGAATTGATATGCAGCCGTTGGAGTTTGCGTGGTCTCCCCTGCAGGAGTTTTCTCCGGTTTTGGCGGGGTACACCCTGAACCGATTGCCAGCCAATCACAGCCCACACAGAATGAACAAACATTTACGCTCACACTGACACCTAGGGACAATTTGGGGTGTTCGATCACTCTGCCATGCATGTTTTTGGAATGTGGGAGGAACCCAGAGGACCTGGAGGAAACCCACGGAGGCCTGGGGAGAACATGCAAACTCCACACTGGAAGACCGGAGGTGGAATTGAACCCGAGATCTCTGTCCTGTGATCCTGATATGCTCACCACTTGACCAATGGTCCACAACCATAAATTATTAAGATCTAATCATTTTGTATTTCAGGTGTGAGGTGCAAAAATCTTTACTCGCCTCCTCACATTATAAACTGTGCCTGCAGAGTGTCTCCAATATAAGTGCCAGGAACACTGGGTTGTCACAATGCTCCAACACCAACCATTTACACCAGGATTGTCAAACTCTGTTCTTGGAGGGCCGCCGTCCTGCATGTGTTCCAAGTCTTCCTGTTGCAACACACCTGATTCAAATGATCAGATAATAAGCAAGCTCTGTAGAAGCCTGACATTGAACCTGCTCGTTGGAATCAAGTGTTTTGCAAAAGGGATAACGTACTTGGAAAACATGCAAGACACCCCTAATTTACACTATCCATGGCAAGTGTGAAAACGTTCTGTTGTCGACATTGCTACTCCCACAAACGGTGAAATCATCTTACTTCTCGAAGAGAAGTTAGTGAAAAGTCAGGGTAAGTCTGTAACAGAGTTCACATCACGTCGTTTAATGTAATGCAAGATCGCCATAATTACTACTGTCACTTCAAAAACGGTGTGCTTTTTCGTAATGGAAGCCAAAATTCCCAGCGCTGCGTGAACGCACCATGACACTATCCGATAGCCTAGCCTGCTAATTGAGCTAATCTGATTTATCACGTAAAGTCAGCGAGGATTACTAATTTGAGTTTCCCTTCGCTGCCATTCGACGTAATATCCGCGTGACATAAAACTGCGTCCAGCAGGAAAATGGCGTCGCTTGGGGAACCTGTACGTCTGGAAAGAGGTGAAATTAATTGGTTCGGTGAGCTGGCATAGAAATGTTTGTATTGATGGGAACGTCTTACCTAAAACTAGCGTTAGCTAAATACAATCGCAATTGCTTAAAACATGTCAAAATTCTGTAGAAATTCTAGGATTGTGTTAGCAATTCGTTTCCATTCTATTTGGAAGCCCCGACTACTGCTTCAATTGTAAAAGAAACGCCGCCTGCAGTGGTAGATCGTATGATTCGTTGCTAACAAGCAAGGAATGAAACTACTATTTAGTTGCGATGGCATGACGTTTACATTCCCTATTTTGGTTTTGTGCGGTATTAAAAAAATAAAGATGGTCCGGATGAATTGTAAGAAGTGCGCCTCATCCGATTTGCTAGCCATGAAAAGCAGACATTAGCCTTCGTTAGCATTCGCTGCGGTGTACATACGTTTTTTTTTAGACTTTTGGTAAAATTCAGCCAGACGTTATTCAATTTAGCCACATGAATATTAACGTGTTATTTACTATACAAGATAATCTTGAATGCGTTTTGGAGGCAAATACAAAACTAACCCCTCCCAATGTTTTGTTTACATATGTCATCTGTTTATTATTACACAGAGAAGCAAAGCAACTAAGCTACGTACTTTGAGTTGAATAATTTTTGCTATACTTGGTGATTTTCCACTCAATTTTTGAGATCCTTGTGTCAGTATTCAAACACTGCCTTTATTTTGATTGTGGTGTTTTGTTTTTTGACAGACATTAACCGTGCCATTGAACTGCTTGACAAGCTTCAGAGAACAGGGGAGGTTCCTCCTCAGAAGCTGCAGGCCCTGCAAAGGGTCTTACAAAGTGAATTTTGCAATGCTGTCAGAGAAGTAAGATACCTTCAGTTAGAGCTGTTCTGAACCGATCACGTTGATCACTAGTTCAGGCCGATCACAGTGATTAGGACTGTAACAATAGCTTTTTTATGACCCTATACATAATAATTTACATGTATATTTGTTTATATACATCATCAACATTCAGTTGCATTGATTCTCTCCCTCTCCTGTCAGCCGCTGTGTAAGTGTGGGCATTCAAACGGATGCATTCACATTAAGGATGGAGCAGTTTTTGAAACCAGTTTATAAACGGTTCAGTTAAGTTCGCTTCAATTTCTTAATGAGATGTAGGAGTCAGTAATGCAAATAGGCAAGCAGCTCTAATGGTAGTGGATGCTCTTGGCTCACAATAGCATTCTGCAGTTCTCTTTTTACGCAATTCTGTTGCTTACCAGGATCCTTCAGACACTTGGTGGTGGTCACCAACTATCCATTTTGAGTGGTACAATAACTGAGTCGAGATCTCTCCAATGCTAGTGCCATGTTAGAAAGTTTCTGAACACCTCCGATGTGCATTTCGTCTGTTTGTGCTTTTATTTATGAGTATTAATAAGGTCAGATGGAATACAACCTATGTTCAGGCTACTTACCTTTTTTTCATGACAAAAATCTCATGGCCGACCTGCACACCAAAATATAAAAACCTATAAATAATTTTCTTAAATAACTTGTCGACTCTCAATTTAGTCAGAAACATATTTTAAAACACTTGGAAGGGATGTTCTTCAGTTATTTTCTTCTACTTCTTTTTCCTTTCCTCTCTCATAACTTTGCTGCTGTGAATTGTGAATTTCTCCATTGTGAGACGAATAAATGTAATCAAATCTAATTTTTGTTGTAATGTAATCACTCAACCACTGACATAAATAATGAAACCGTATTGCGAAAGTTTTTTTGAAAAATACATCTGAATACATACAGGGTTAGGGTTAATTAATACAAAATACATCTGAAAATATTTGTTCTGGAGACAATAGTGAGAAATCTGTTATGATGACAGGCCCAATAACATGCAGGCACAATGTGCCTGGCACATCCACCTTTAGCCTGCAGCCGAAAATACATTTTATTTGAGGCAACAAGGAGAGAAGAACGATTTGAAAACAGAAATTTAAATGCACACATTCATTCATTCATTCGTTCATTTGTTTATTCATTCAAAATTATTTTTTACTGCATTGCCAAGCTGTCAGATCTGGACTCTCTTGTAGCAGATACTTAAAACCATCGCCTGAAACTTGGATACCTGAAGAGTGGGACTGGGGCATCCCTACTTGCAATGTATTTGTTTTAAATAATTAATTTGCTTTGGTTTCAGTTCACTTGCTGACAGTTCACCTCATCGTATTGGTTACCATGTAACCGCTTGACGTGAACATAATCTGTTTTGTGACACTAGTTTCAGTGACCAAATTTTCCATGGGAACTGAAACGTTTTTTTTTTTGGTTTGTTTGTTTGACATACAAACAGTTTCCGTCATAAAACCGGTACTGTATTACTTATACAGATGATTATTTAAGTAGCTTTTTGCATTCTAAAGGATCTTAAAGGTACAACAACCAATCGAAGGTGCCTTTCATAAGATCTGTCTTGTAAAAAGTATGGCATAGTGCGCGATGATTTGACGTTTCATTTCGTGACAAAAAGGGTTGTTTGAACAACTTCTTATTGTTTTTCATGGGAAATTCTACTATGTGTACTAAAATAGACGCTGCAGGTTTTGATCTTTTGCAAAATTTGTTTCTACAGGTTTATGAGCATGTGTACGAGACAGTGGACATTAACAGCAGTCCTGAAGTCCGAGCAAATGCTACAGCAAAGGTACAAGCACCCAGTTGCAGTGGTACAAAGAATGAATGACTCTGTGTCTTTGTGTTGTCATATTTGTTATTTTTTCAAAAAAATTTTCCCCAAGATGGCGGCGCGTGAACACGCAGCGGCTCCCCTCTCCCGGCGAATTGGCGTTTTCATGTTTATGTTTGTTAAGTAATTATAAGTACCTTGCATGCTGGGTTCAAGAGGACAGTAATTTCATCTGTGCTGTATGTCATGCATATTAGCATATTTGACAATAAAGCTGACTTTGACTTTGACAATGAATTTCAAGTATTAACAGAGAAACTCTCATCCTATAGGCAACAGTGGCAGCATTTGCAGCAAGTGAGGGGCATTCTCATCCACGAGTGGTGGAACTTCCCAAAACAGAAGAAGGCTTGGGGTTCAACATAATGGGTGGGAAGGAGCAAAACTCTCCAATTTACATCTCAAGGATCATCCCAGGAGGCATCGCCGACCGACACGGTGGCCTGAAGAGAGGTGATCAACTTCTCTCTGTCAACGGGGTGGTAAGTCCTCTTCTTTTCTCAGCTTTTTTTGTGTAATACGTCACATTTGTTCGACTACAACAATTCTTTAACCGTTACTGTGGTTAGCCTGTGATGCGTCCTTACATGTAGCCCATATTTTGGATCTCTAAAAGGCCGCCTTGTCAATGTTAATGAGGAACAGCTCGTTCCAAATCACAGTGAGTTCAAACAAGCAAATTTTGATTTCAATGAATGTATTTGTTGATAATGATGGCAGCACACAAAATCTCAAATTGTAGGTCAACGGGAAAACAGGGGTTTGGTAGCTGCAGTCAGCCGGATTTTGACATTTTGGCTCAAAAACATGGACCAATTCCTTCCTTCAGAACCTTTTAACGCAAGAACTGCTGGGTGACTTTATTGTTGAAAATGGCATGCATATATGCAATGGCTTATTTTGTCGTTTGACTTTGTAGATGACATGACCTCATCCAAAATTTTCAGAAACGTTTTTCTCACACGAAAGGTTCGTTTTTTTTTCTGCGTGCATACAAAGACCTAAAAATATGCACAAAAAATATCGTAATCTGCTTTCATTGTTTTAATGGTGGCCTGTCTTTGGTCTATGCAGCATTCACACTTTTGGTGAAGAGAACAAAACCACAACAGAGTTCTTTGAGCCCATCTCAGCTGATATGTGTGGTCACAGGGCACATTCTGCATACAGATTACATCCACACCGAGTTGAAACTGTACCCACACTCCCCGCACAAAAGTCAAACAGTTGAATACAACTTTACTCAATAAAGATACATTGTACCATCTCTCACTTTTTCTTTTGCTCTGTGCTATAAAATGCTTTTTCCAACACCTCACTAACTTGTACAGGTGATGTGTCCTTGCCATCATTTGGCTTTAACCTTCTTTTCCTTTCGGCGTTTTCCTACAAGGAGTCGCCACAGCAAATCAGTGCCCTCCATCTTTAGAGGTTTGATACGCATGTTTGTTTTGGCCAAGCTTTTACGTCGGATGCCTTTCCTGACACAACCCTCTGTATTTATCCGGGCTTGGGACCGGCACAAGAAGACTTTTGTCCCTTTGTGGCTACAGAACAAGCAACTCGCTCAGTAAAAGGTTCCCAAACACAAAATGGTCATCGGCACAGCAACATTCAAAAAAAGCAAAAACTATTCTCACCATTTGATGACAATGCTCTGATCTTACACATCTATAAATCTACAAATCTATCTGTCTATCCATCCATCCCATATGGCTTTAATAAATAAATAAATAAATAAATAAATAAGGACGGGGGCAAATGCTTTTTCACAACACTGTATTTGGGATGGAATAGCTCGTAATGCTATCCTGCAGAAACCTGATTCTGAATGGCAAATGTTAGAATACTGAATGAGGTCAAAATGATTTTTGATCAAGCAATATTATTGCACCTTTATTCTGTCAAAATTGTAATGTGGAGCATGGTCTTCTTGTTTTGTTTTGATGTCACACCGTTCCGTGTACGTACTGTAGATGGTGGAATATTAAAAAATACTTGATTTGATTGGACTGTATACTTTTATCCCACAGCAGCATGTTGGATATCCTGCTCACACATTTTAACACGCAGAATGTCACTGTCTATCATCTGATGTCGTCACAAAATGTTGTGAATACAACTCAACTCTAGCCATTTTCCCAATCTCCCTTTTGGGGTGCTCAATAGAATATATTTTTATAATAGCTTTCTTTTGATATTTTTCTCTGATTTTCAGTGTTTTTGCAAATGAAATCAAATCTAGCATGCAGCCCAGCAGTTAAGTTGTTCTTTTTTTCCCCCTCCAGAGTGTGGAAGGTGAACACCATGAGAAAGCGGTGGAACTACTTAAAGCAGCTCAGGGCACAGTGAAGCTGGTAGTGAGGTACACCCCCAAAGTCCTCGAAGAGATGGAGTCACGTTTTGAGAAAATGAGGTCGGCAAAGCGTCGACAGCAGAATAACTATCCCCAGTAGGGTTGTTTCATGTCGACGCCAGTTCTTATGGCTCTCCTACTCCAGCCTTCAGGCCATCTGTTCTGGTATCTTTCTTATATTCCAACTCAAGAACATTCTAGCCTACTCACACATAGTTTGAATTGATCTACACAAAATTATACATGTAATTAGTTTCTACATCAATTAAATATTCAAATTGTTCATGGTTACAGTGCTGAACACTATAGCCATCTCCGTAACCAAGGCAACAGATTCGGGATTGTATTTTGTATTGCAGTGGTTGCATAATAGAAAACCTGCATGGATAGAATGGCATCCATTGAGAATGTCACAACACCAAAACCCACCAAAAATTCTTTCTATAATTTTTACCTTTCGAATTTTTACCACCCACTGAATAATCCATGTCTGCCATACACTGTGTGCAAATGCAACAACTGTCCTTTTTGTGTAATTCTCCGATAATACCTTCATGACATGTAATGTCATGTGCCAGTGATTGTTTTCAAAAAGGAAGTCTCAGCTCTACTTTGACGACTGAGTGTATATACCCGTTCAACCAACAGTTGTTTTATTCCATACAGAATAGGAAACAAGATCATAATTTCAAAGTACAGCACTGCCTTGTTTGTCAAGTGAAAGAAAATGATTGTAACTATTTGAATGATGTTACATATGATTCTGATTTCTCCATGACGCTTATTTGAAAAGCTGTCAAAATAAGTTTGAAAGTCCGGCCCACGAGCGAAAACAAAATTGAAATGTACACATCAATCTATGCAAAGTATTTTTAAAAAATGGGGGATACTTGTCCCTAATTGCTGCAAAACAGTTTTTTTCATGTAGAATGTCCATCGAGAATGTTTATAAGGCTGTGCAAAGTTGAATATGAAGCATTCATTCAATCGGCACAGTGAAATATATTTCAGTAACAATACATACAGTTTGAGAGTTCCAGGGGCTACGCCGCTACCTTTTTTTAAGCTAGTCTTCTTGTTTTGTTTTGGTGTCACACCGTTCTGTGTACATACTGTAGATGGTGGAATATTAAAAAAATAGTTTTGATTGTACTGTATAGTTTTATCCCACAGCAGCATGTTGGATATCCTGCTCACACATTTTAACACGCAGAATGTCACTGTCTATCATGTGTGTATCATTGTGCATACAACTCAAATCTAGCCATTTTCCCAATCTCCCCTTTGCGGTGCTCAATAGAATATTTTTATAATAGCTTTCTTTTGATATTTTTCTCAGATTTTCTAAGTGTTTTTGCTAATGAAATCAAATCTGGGGGCAAAGTGAGTCTGCCTGTGCTGAGTGCATTCAGGCAGCAAATTGGATGTCGGTACTCTGGAAACAAACGGGCCCAAGTCAGTGTTACCTTCTCAGATCTCAACTGGTCTTTGATTCCAAGAGTAAACGCACAGCATGTGAAGCTTTTGAAATATTTTAATTGTGCTTGTAAAGGGTGTTTATCTGTAGATGGTGTTTGTGTTTTTTCTTCTTTCCTATGTTGTGTTCATGTGAAATGTAAAATGTAGTCATAACGTGAAAGGGAAATAAATAAGAGATTTAATCTTGAATGGTGTGGTTTGTACTCTTCTTCCAACATGCAATGCCTGTGTGTTTAGCTGACAGTTTTCTTTTTTTCTCCATTTAATTTGTTCACAATCCCACGTGGTTGGTTGCCCCTTCTTCTCGACCCCTGTGACAGTGTTTTCATAAGATAAAATCAAAAACATGCAGTTTTGCACAGCAAGCCACTCTGACGAAGGCAGAAGTACACGCCGAAACATGTCAGGTATTTGAACACCTGTAATACACTGTCTGTAAGTAAAGAATCTGCTTTAAATTAGATATCAAGTAGACAGGATGAACTTAGTACAACGAGCATACATTATAATTAAAGCTTCAAATTCAATCTCCCGTTCACCATCTCGGGGAAAACAGATCTGTCACGTGGATTTTATTGTTTGATATAAGAACAACACCACCAAAAAGCCCAGGACGCTTAATGCGAGTGGTATGATTTTACAGCAGATGTCGCTGAAACCAAAGCTAAACACAAAACGAAGAAGAAATGATTCCGCCTCCTTTTGGGAATGCGACGCAATTTCCTTTCCTTCTGTGCTAACCAAGCATTGAGCACGCGTTCGATTTTCTTGCTCAAGTGAGTGGTCTTTTAAATACGTTTTTTTGTTCTTTTAATAAGTGGTCAAGTGAAACACGTGACACATTAAATATACGATTACAAAGATCTGGTCGATTAGAAGCTGTTTTGTTGAAATGAATGTTTAAAACTTGTTCGTGGTATTAGCGGTACCACCGCATGATATGCGACACATGAACAGCCAGTTTGAGTAACTCGTTTCAACAAATTGTCTCTTATATGCAAAACATATATGTACAAACTGTACGAATAATTAAACATTTCATTGCCTCAGTTGACTTGATGGGGAAAAAATAATCGACAGCGAAGAGCTCCCATATTCCCAGTGGTTACGTTGCGTTTTGTTGCGATTTCTGTAGAGACTACTCATACAATTCAAATTATGCGTCTTTGACCCTGTTCCAGTTAGTGGTGTTGTGGGTACTGCCGCCTCCGCCAAGGTGTCTCGTGTCACTGGTTAGAATCCCGCCGGGTGACATTTTATTTACCTTTTACGACAGTTGTTAATTATAAGCAGGCAGATTTGTTTGACTTAACTATTAAAGAATTGATCATTATTTTAAAACAAAATCTCTTCTTCCTGTCGTAAATAAAGGTTACGTAAAAAAAACTGCTATAATTATGTTCAAGCTCATCAGAATCATCTCCATTGGCCAAGTATGTGGAAAACGCATGGAATTTGTCTTTGATAGAACACGCTACAACAGTATCATAAACAAAGACATTATAAATAATTCATCCGATAATACACTTAAATTAAAATAAGAATACTTATAATAATAATAATAATACCTTTGCTGCTGTGAAATGTAAATTTCTCCACTGTGAGACTAATAAAGGCAAATCCAATAATAATAATAATACCATATTTTTCAAGCGCCTTTCAAAGGACGCTAATCCTAGTTTCTTTACATGTTACTATGATCACAATATTTCTTCAAATAATTTCTTACAGAATGCGTTACGTAGCTGCTTACATGTTATCTGCCCTTGGCGGCAATGATAATCCAGATGCTAAACACATCAAGAAGATCCTGGAAAGTGTTGGCATTGAGGCCGATGACACCCGTTTGGAAAAGGTACCTGTACTGGTGTTTTAAAGCTTCCTTCATGCATTTTTTAATTATATTTGAGTGACCTTCACAAATGCCATTCACCTTTAACAGGTCCTCACTGAGCTTAAAGGCAAGAAAGTGAATGATGTAATTGCTGCTGGTGAGTGTCATTGTTTCATGTCACTTTTTGCATGGCAAGTCATAAATTGTCCAATATTCAGCGAGGAAAACATTGCTATATTTTGATGTAGTTCACAAGCTGAAGGCAGCCATTGTACAGTGAATTCCTTATTGTAAATTCCAGACATCCAAATTAAAGGACAACCGACGTCTCTGGACAAGTTGTGTCCATAATTTGTAAAATGGCTTCAAATGACTTCTGAGCGTGTTTTACAAAGATTCCACCGCATATAGCTATATTTTACGTTTTAAGACTCGCGCTGAATATTCCGAAAGTCTTGTTTTTAAATTGGTGACAAGTCCTCACCCTACGTCACTGAAGGAACACCCCTGACTGAAAAAAGGACACATTGTAGCAGTCCTTCCATCACGTCAATGCATTTTGCTGTACTTGTTTGGTCTGAAAACGTGTTGCACCAAAAAGAGGCAGAAGAGGGCGACAAAGCTCCATGTAAGGAATTTATCAGCCTGTGGAAACGGGCTGATTAATTCCTCACACGGAGCTCGGTCGCCATTTTCTGCCTCTTTTTTGGTGATACATTTCCCCCCAATGTTGCCTCAAAATGGCACGGAATAAATTCTTTAATCGATTGCAAACATGTATGCTTTCATCTTCACAACTACAGTAAAGTCTCGTTATATCGATATCGGATATATCGATAATCCCGGTTATATCGATACTATTTCTATGCACGCACAGAGAAAATTACATGCAAACAGGGTCGGATATATCGATAGTCCCGGTTATATCGATATTTTTTCGGACTCCCTTGAATATCGATATAACGAGACTTTACTGTATTTGAATCATATTCATAACTGGATGTGTAACAAGAAAGCATCTTCTCCGAATCTGAAGCCATTGTTTTGATTCTCGAGCAATGCAAGACGTCTTGGCGTGACGTCAGAAACTGGGGGCGGGACTTTCTGAAAATGCCCAATTCGCAGCTCAATTTTTTGCAGATCTTGGACACTTTAAGTCATTTTTATTGGTGTTTTGCATTTGAGTAAAAATATCATACTGCGTGTTTTGGGTATTTTAGATACTATAAAACGTTCTTCTGATGTCAGTTAGGAAACAAAAAAGTGACGTCGATTGTCCTTTAAATGAACATTTGTAATATCAGAATCAGAATCATCTTTATTGCCAAGTATGTAGGACACACAAGGAATTTGTTTCCGGTAGAACACGCTGCACTAGTATCGTCGTCAAAAAAACTGCTAAGTGGCACTATACAGTTCCATTTTGGCTACTGTTGAAAGAGTTCAAAGAGTTAATGGCTTGGGGGAAGAAGCTGTTTAAATGTCTGCTGGATTTGGTGTGCATGGATCGGTAGCGCCTGCCTGAGGGGAGTAGCTGGAAAAGGTGGTGGGCAGGGTGCGGAGGGTCCAGTAGGATTTTCCGCGCCCTAGTTTGGATTCTTGCAGTGTGCAAGTCCTCGAGAGTGGGTAGGGCGGTGCCAATGATTTGATATTGTAACATATTTTTTGTTTTGTTTTACTTCTTGTCAAGGCTTTTCACACATTTAAACTCAACAAAGCATATTAAACGTGCTAAAACACACTATTGAAAGTTTTCCT
Source organism: Hippocampus bargibanti (assembly GCF_051943395.1). Taxonomy (NCBI): domain Eukaryota; kingdom Metazoa; phylum Chordata; class Actinopteri; order Syngnathiformes; family Syngnathidae; genus Hippocampus; species Hippocampus bargibanti. The sequence goes on along the minus strand of NC_142736.1, from coordinate 11,487,131 downwards.
TATCACCTGTTTGCAGTTTTGTTTACGGAGTTCGCCTATTATAAGCCAAAATGGGCATGCATCTTGCTGTTTCTGTCTGACTGAGCAGGGGTGTCAAACTCTTTTTTGTCGTTGGCCTCATTGTAGTTATCACTGAATTTTATGAAACCATCTACTGTATATAACTAACCACATTACCTACACAGCAAACAGCAACTGCTGGAGACGGATAACTAGTTCTGTCATATTATGTCAAGAATAATTTTTTGAACCTTGAACAAAACATTGTAATTATGGCATCACATATGACAATTCATGATGTATTGATTGTATTGTAATTTCAATTTGTGGTTCAGACCTTAACAAGCGTCATTCAAGTTGACATGCTCGAATTGCTTCCGCAAAAGCAAGATCTTGGATGCTTGATAGCCCGACACAGTGGCCATTCCTACTGATCTCTTTTAAAGAAAGAGACAATTTTTAGCCATCGAAATCAATAATGGGCTTCTGACTACACTTCTTCTCCTAGACCAACATCTATGAGGAGAGCTTTGTCTAAAAGCTTGAACCAAGCAAAAAAAAAAAAAAAAAAAAAAAACGGATAGACAGATACACACGGTAGGCTATTTGAAACCCCAAATATTTCATTTCTGCAGCCCTACTGTCGCTCTCGATTCAAGTTATAGTGCAATAGACCAAAAGGGAGTCAAACATTGAATGTTCGTCACCTTCAACAATTATTATTTGTTTGATTTCCCCCTCTAGCCTCATGACACTGACCACTCTGCTAAAATTATCGACACCTTCAATTTTCATTCTTTTCTTGTATCCTCAAGGTATGTCCAAACTAGCCAGTATGCCAGCTGGCGGTGCTGTGGCAGTGGCCACCTCTGCAGCTGCTAGTTCAGGCGGAGCTTCTGCACCTGCTGCAGGTTAGCATCAAATAAGCATTTGCTTTCTACTTGACATGTTAGCTCTCTGGCCAGTTTATCAAGACTCAACCATTTCTTTGTTTTACTTTTCCAGCTGTAGAAAAGAAGGAGGAGAAGAAGGAAGAGTCTGAAGAATCCGATGATGACATGGGATTCGGTCTTTTTGACTAAAAGAGCTCTGTTTTAAATAAAAAGTGTTTTAAAATAAAACCTGTTGCTCTTATCGTTTATAAATTGCAGAACAAAAAGATTCTTGGTGAAATATGTGGGATAAAATATTAATTCAGTCAGTGGACAAGTTAAGAATCTTATACATAATATATATAAATAATAAAAAATGTATTTATCCAGGCTTGGGACCAGCACAATAAGACACTGGATTGTGTCCCCTTGCGGCTACAGAACAAGCAACTCTATGAACTTAATAAAGATGAAGATGCTCGATAAAAGGCAGTGACAGCAAGGATAATAAAATATGTCAATCTATCTGGCATCATAATTTGGGAGTAATTGACTTTCTATGCATGTATTTTTTTATCCTCTTATCCTCACAAGTAGTGATGTGAATTCCAGCTCTATTTAGAGAGCCGGTTCTTTTGGCTCAGCTCACCAAAAAGAACCGGACGGTTCTTTCGGCTCCCAAATGGCTCCTCAGGTTTTTTGTTCCTTAAATTAATTTACTACCAAAAATAAGGTAAAATGAAGTGTCAAATGAATTACTAATGTAAAAAAATATCTACAATATATCAATTTTTTATTTATATTCTTTTAAACATGCTCAACATAGAGTACTCTATGTGTGTGTCTATTTATATATATATATATATATATATATATATATATATATATATATATATATATATATATATATATATATATATATATATATATATATATATATATATATATATATATATATTTTTTTTTTTACTGGAGCCAAATATGTGAGACAATCTTTTCGTCAATGGATGCTACAGCTGCGTGCTTGCTTTCAACATTTAGCTTGTAGTCGATGTGCACGTTCCACCATGATGTCCCTGATCCACTGGTGGAAAGATGCTTTGATCCTCTCCTCGTTCATCTAGAACTGCTTCATGTCATCACAAAGAGGGTACAGCAAGTCCTGAAGAATGAATGGCTCTGTGTCTTTGTTTTATCATATTGTCTTTGTGCTATCATATTATTTGTTTAGTTTTTTTGTTCTTTTGACTTCAAGATGGCGCCGCGAGAGTGGCTGCCTTTCCAGCAGCTCATGTATTTTGTTTTTCTACTTTCATTCCTTTCATCACTTTGCTGCTGTGAAATGTAAATTTCTCCACTGTGAGACTAATAAATCCAATCCAATCTAACCCATCTGTCTTCGGATAGTCGGAGGGTCCGCACTGAACTGGTTATTATTCTCATGTAAAATTACATTTTCACTGACACTCAAAGTTCCAAATATACTTTTGTCCAGAAGGTGGTAGTAAAACATTCTTGAACGTTGACTACAGACTTTAACGAATTAAAATTTTACTTAGGGAGCCTTATTTCAAGGGAAAATATTTGCCATGATCCCTTTTGAATCATTGGTACAAGTTATGTTCCACGACGCCAGGGACCACGGTCAGCAAAAGAGGTTCGGGTGGTGATTTGACACAATTGCACCGCGACACATCGGAACACATCATTGTCGTATTTCGGGCTGACTTCCTGAGCACGCGTGTCTTATCCCATTTATGTACGTACAATTATTCAAAACTATGATATATGTCACCACCTCAATGATAGAGAGTAAAATTATGGACATATAAGAAAGACGGTGAGGACTAAATACTATACGTTTTGCATGTTGATGACTATATAAAAGCAAAACGGATTCTGCGTTGGTGTGACTCTGTGGCGCAACGGTAGCGCGTCTGACTCCAGATCAGAAGGTTGCGTGTTCAAATCACGTCAGGGTCAGTTCCTTTTTTTTTCCAAGTAACATTTGCTGACTTTATGTTTAACAATGCAACTCGGTTTATTTAGCACAGCGTTATCACAATGCGGTCCTGGACGGCCACTTTGCTGCATGTTTTCAAAGTCTCCTTGTTACATCACACTTGATTCAAATGATTAGATGATCACCATCATCAGTATGGCAGAAGGGATGGGTGAAGTCGCATGGGTTTCGTCTTGTGATTAACCTGAATCTCCTCGAGATTGTTCTGGAAACTATGGGCGGGACATGGTGCCACACTGTGCGCCGTTGCGTCACTTCCTTCATAATTTAATAATCTAAGTGCACAACTCTGTTACACACATATATGATGAACAAGGCGTTGGGGGACTGGGTTTGCAGCTTGTTTATGTAACCGGCCTCCGGCCTAGGGGATACCTGGGTCGGTCCAAAACGCTTCACAGGCAGGTAGCACTGTGAACGACGAGGAAAGACGACACGAGACAACCGTGTTAATCAGCTTCACACAACGGCATTTATCCATTTACTCATCAAAACATCAATTCAGCAATTTCAATATCAGAATACATTCATGTGTAGATCTATACATTCAACATCTATACATTGTATATATCCTCCACATTCGCACATGCTTATGCACGTCTGCCCGCTCGTGTGTGTTGTACTGGGAACTACAATTGACATCCAAAAATCCAAATTCATCAAAGCCACAAAATATTCATCAAAGCCACAAAACAAGGTTTCATATCTAGCATCGCCCAATAAGTCCCCAATTACTTTAACATCTTGAGAATGTCTAACACTTATTATTTTGAATACCTGTGAACGACGAGGAAAGACGACACGAGACAACTGTGTTAATCAGCTTCACACAACGGCATTTATGACAACTGCGCATGCGTGATCTGAGCCTACATCGCCTTCCTCTGTTCCATTCACAGGCGCGTAGCGCCCTCTCCTGACTTGGTAGTCTAATCGACTAACATACAATAACAGAGGTCGTTTCTAACCCCCTACATTTACAACAGTCATGAGGGCATCGGAGGCAGCGCCGCCATTTGCCGTAGGGGGAAGGTACGTCGTCACGGCTATGACGTGTGAGAATTCCCGTGGCAGGTAATGCGGCCGGAGTTTTTCCTTCACCGTGATGTGCCCAGGGTTGCACCACTTGTCATTCACAAACACAGCAATCCCGCCTCCTTTCTGCTTACCGCTGCCTTCATTTCTGTCCGCCCGTACAAGTTGGAAGCCATCCAACTCAGTGTGAGTGTCCGGAGTGATTGCCGATAGCCATGTCTCCATGATGAGTAGCAAGCTGGCTTCCCTGTACTCCCTCTGGTGCCGCGTTAGACAGTAGACACCCTGAATCAGTTGCCAGCCAATCGCAGGGCACACAGAGATGAATAACCATCTGTGCTCTCACACACGCTGAGTGAAAATTGAGTGTCAATGTGAGAAATCCAGAGTACTCTGAGAAAATAAACCACACGAACCCCGGACCAAGATCAGACCCCAATGCCTGTGAGGTCAGGTCAACGTGCTAACCACCTGCCCATTCTATTTCAATTATAGGGAGTGAAATTATGGACAGAAGTGGTGAGGACGAAAAAAATATGTATTAATTTGAGTACAATCAAAATCGTGTATCATAGTTTTTTCCATTTTCATTCTACCCGTTAGGAAACCTTCAGTGCCCAGAGCAGCATTTCCATGTTCTCTGGGTTTGGAATAAGAACTGTAATACTGTATGGTATACAGTACAACAAACCATGTTATTGGTGTGAGACTCTGTGGAGAAATGGTAGTGCATCAGTTCCACATCAGAAAGTTGTGTATTCAAATCACATCAGGGTCAGCAATATTTTGTAGGCCACACAAGCTAAACGTTGCAGAATTACTTGTGAACAATGAAACTGTACTAATTCAGCGGATACCAAAAGCAGACATGTCAAACATATGGGCTCCTGTTTAAACTGGCCCACTGTCAATATCATGTATTGTGGCTCATAACCTGTTGAGATGTGCGTGTTTGCGATGCATTTGGGAGAATAAAGACTCAAGATGTTCCTACTTGTTTAGATCATACAAGTAGGATGTTTATTTGCTGGAGTGCAGAAAGCAACAGCTTCTCTCAGCATTGTACAGGAAGTCTGTGACTTTGATCGCTGTCAAAGGACCGGATGTAGCGTTGTGGCTGGGTTGCCAGATCCGCTCAACATCCAGCATCATTTATCTTCATAAATAATATTATAGCATTGCACAAAATGATGATACAAAATAACTGTTTCTTCACATAGCCTATTATAGCCCTTATCCAAAGACTGAACCCCACGACGCTTGTCTTATCTATCAAAGTCAAAGTCAAAGTCAGCTTTATTTTATTATTATTCTATGATAGGGATTGAGATTATGGTCACATTAAAATCGGTCAAGAGAAAAAAAAAGGTTCAAATCCAAACCAAAGATTAGATTTGTTTGCATGTTCTTTATACCCACAAATAAACTGCCACAGTCCAGTGCAGTATTTTCATGGAAGCAAATCTTTGGACAAATAATTGAGATATAATGTATTCTGCATCTATCCCTATCATGTGACTCTGTGGCGCAATGGTAGCGCGTCTGACTCCAGATCAGAAGGTTGCGTGTTCAAATCACGTCAGAGTCATGTCTAATTTAGGGTTGTGTGAGGTACTTGCGGAACAATGCATTAAACAATGCAAATTAGTGGGTCTTACAAAGCAGACACATCAAACATCTTTTCACAGTTGAGGCGGTTCTGACTAAAAAAAATAAACTCAAGCTTCATTCAAATAAAAATAATTAATTACATTTATTTGTATTTTTTTCTCATCTTGAGAAACCTCCAATGTCCAGATATATTATTTTACATGGGAGCAAACCTCTTGCTTAATAAATGAAATATGAAGGGTCACAGATATTCAGATGAGACTTTGTGGCGCAATGGTAGTGCGTCTGACTCCAGATCCAAAAGTTGCAAGTACAATTCACGTCAAGGTCCGCGCTGTTTTGTGGGCGGCAAAAACTAAAATGTGCAGAATTACTTGTTGAGCAATGCAAAGGTATCAATTCTGTAGATCCCAAAGGCAGAGAGTTGAAATGTACAGGCTCTGCTCAAAACCGGCCTTCTCATAGTTTCATACAACATTGCCGTGTGTTTTTGAGAGTGAAATAAGTACAGTCAGACCTTGGTTTTTCAAACGCGTCTGTTCTTGACCAAATTATTTTGCGACCATAAAATGAGAGATATATACACCTCAGATTCCAACAGAAAATTTGCTTTTGACTAATCTCAGCAAATCCGAAAACACCACTCAAATCCTCTTGGCTTCCTCAAAGGACAACCGACGTCTCCGGACAAGTTGTGTCCATACTTTGTAAAATGGCTTCAAATGACTTCTACTGAGCGTATTTTACAAAGATTCCACCGCACATTTTAAGTTTTAAGACTCGCGCTGAATATTCCGGAAGTCTGGTTTTTGAGTTGGTGACGAGTCCGTACGTGATGTCACTGAAGGAACGTCCCTGACCGAAAAAAAGGACACATTGTCGCAGTCATTCCATCACGTCAATGCGTTTTGCTGTGCTTGTTTGGTCTGAAAACGACATGTTGCACCAAAAAGAGCCAGAAGAGGGCGACCAAGCTCCATATAAGGTATTTATCAGCCTGTGGAAACGGGCTGATTAATTCCTCACAGGGAGCTTGGTCGCCATTTTCTGCCTCTTTTCTGGGACGCTACATTGCAGTCAAGATGCCTCAAAATGACACGGAAGGACTTCTTTAATCAATTGCAAACATGTATGCTTTCCTCTTCAGAACTATTTGAATCATATTCATAACTGGATGTGAAACAAGAAAGCATATTCTCCGAATCTGAAGCCTTTGTTTTGATTCTACAGCAATGCAAGACGTCTTGGCGTGACGTCACGAACTGGGGGCGGGACTTTCTGAAAATGCCCAATTCGCAGCTCAATTTTTTGCAGATTTCTCTTAATTATATTGCTGCAACAGCAGTTTAACAGCTGTTTAAAGGACAACCGACGCCTTCAAATGACTTCTACTGAGCGTATTTTACAAAGATTCCACCGCATATAGCTATATTTTACGTTATAAGACTATACTTATATGAATATTCAGGAAGTCTTGTTTTTGACTTGGTGACGATTCCTGACGTCACGTCACGGAAGGAACGTCCCTGACCGGGAAATGACACACAATGCATTTTGCGGTACTTTGTTTGGTCTGAAAACAAAATTAGAAGGAAAACACATAAATAACGCGATTGTGAATCGTTGTGTGTTGCACCAAGACTACTATTTGATATTCGCTGACACAAATTCCCAGGAGACAAATCAGCCCATTTCCACGGAGCTCTGGCGCCATCTTCTGGTGCTACATTTCTGTCCAGACGCCTCAAAATGACACAGAATAAATTCTTTAATCGATTGCAAACATGTATGCTTTCCTCTTCAGAACTGTTTGAATCATATTCATAACTGGATGAGGAACAAGAAAGCATCTTCTCCGAATCTGAAGCCATTGTTTTGATTCTCGAGCAAGGCAAGATGTCCTGGCGTGACGTCACGAACAAGGGGGCGGGACTTTCTGAAACTGGCCACTTCCGGATTCAATTTGAAGTAGTTTTTAGACAGTTTAAGTCATTTTTATTGGTGTTTTGCATTTGAATAAAAATATAATGCTGCGTGTTTTGGGTATTTTAGATGCTATAAAACGTTTTTCTAATGTCAGTATAGAAACAAAAAAGTGACGTCGGTTGTTCTTTAAATGAGGAAGTGCGACTATATAAACTACACTATAGTACTAGTAGTACTACTACTTTAGAGTACAGTACTACAAAAAAAACCCAGACAGAGAACATGCAAACTGCACAAAAGAAGGCCGGAGCCAGGATCAGACTCTGTAATGTCAGGTCAACACGCAAACCACACGTCCACCTGCCCATCCGAATGACAATGACAGGGAGTTAAATCATAGCAGGGAGTTAAATCACAGCCAGAGGTGGTGAGGACTAAAAAATGTGTAGTAATTTGAGTCGAATGAAACTCGTGTATAATCTTTATTTTCATTTTCATTCTACCTGTCAGGAAACCTTGAGTTCCCAAAGTAGTACTATTTTCATGTTATCAATGTTTGGAATAAGAACTGTAATACTGTATGATGCACAATGGACGGGAATGTTAGCGTAAGACTCTGTGGCGCAACGGTAGCGCGTCTGACTCCAGATCAGAAGGTTGCGTGTTCAAATCATGTCAGGGTCAAATGTGTTTTTAGGCCGCACAAGCTAAATATTGCTGAATTATTTGTTGAACAATGAAACTATGTCAATTTAGCATATCCCAAAAGTAAATACATTAAACATATGACGTGTGGGTCAAAACTAGCCCACTCGTGATTCTGTACAATTTGGCCCAGTGTACAGTGGTACCTTGGTTTTCGAACGACTCACAGTTCGAACAAAACATTCGAGATGTTCGGGTGTATCGATCTGTTCGTGACCAACTGTTGTCGCCAGCGGACGTGCTGCGTTTTGCTCTCGCGTATAATACAGGTGTACGTAGAGTTTTAGCTCCTAATCATCATGCCTCCAAAGAAAGTAAGTGCTGCTACAAGTGAAAAAAGAAAAGTAGTGTGTACAACTATTGCATTTAAGAAAGAAATAATCGAAAAATATGAAGGAGGTGTGCGAGTGTCTGATCTGGCGAGGGGATACAGCATGGCGAAATCTACGATCAGTACGATATTAAAGAATAAGGAGGCTGTGAAATCTAGTGATGTGACTGTGGGAGTGACAGCAAGTGTCATTGGATAGATATTTCATGAGAAAAGAACATCCTGTAGCCGAATCATCCGTAGCAAAGAGATTTGAACGTGTGAGCACCCCTCAGACAGAAGAGCTCCCCGAAGTTTTTATGTAAGGGGACTAAATTTCCTTCCTCTGTCCACCTGCGCCTTCTGCTGACCACCACAAAGGTAAAAAAAATCCTATTCATAATTATTTTCTTTACGAACGTACAATTAGCCTGGGTTACATTTATGTTTGTTATTTGTGCCTTTGCCATTTTGCTTAACACATTCTGAGATATACATTACTTTTTATGTGTTGGTCAGCATTTTAATGTGCAATATCATGCATAAAATAATGTATAAAATACTGTACTAAAAAGGTAAACATTCAGTGTGTTGGAACGGATTAAAACGATTTACATTATTTGTAATGGAAAAAATGGTTTCGGTGTTCGAACAAATCGGTTTTCGAACAGGGTTCTGGAACGGATTATGGTTGAGAACCGAGGTACCACTGTATTTGAAAGTGACATAAGTAATACACTGGCCCTTTGGTTTCATCTACTGTGCCTTCCGACAATCTGTGAGGCCTCCAATGTGTAAATTTAAAGGACAACCGACGCCTCCGGACAAGTTGTCCATAAGTCGGTTGTCCATAATTTGTAAAATCACTTCAAATGACTTCTATTGAGCGTATTTTAAGAAGATTCCACCGCATATAGCTATATATTACGTTTTAAGACTCGCGCTGTATATTCAGGTCTTGTTTTTGAGTTGGTGACGTCACGGTAGTTATCGTCATTGACCGAGAAAGCGACACACAATGCCTTTTGGGTACTTTGTTTGGTCTGAAAACTTCATGTTGATCCGTGTTGATGGCGAAATTAGAAGGAAAACACATAAATAACGCGATGGTGAATTGTTGTGTTGCACCATGACTACTATTTGAAACTAGTTGACACAAATTCCCAGCAGACAAATCAGCCCATTTCCAACGGAGCTTGGGCGCCATCTTGTCGATTTTCTGGGACACTACATTGGAGTCCTGACGGCTCAAATTGATACGGAAGGACTTCTTTAATCGATTGCAAACAATTATGCTTTCCTCTTCAGAACTATTTGAATCATATTCATAACTGGATGAGTAACAAGAAAGCATCTTCTCCGAATCTGAAGCCATTGTTTTGATTCTCGAGCAAGGCAAGACGTCTTGGCGTGATGTCACGAACAAGGGGGCGGGACCTTCTGAAACTGAAACTTTCTTAGGTCATTTTGAAGTAGTTTTGGGACACTTTAAGTCATTTTTATTGGTATTTTTCATTTGACTAAAAATATCAGCCTGCGTGTTTTCGGTATTGTAGGTGCTATAAAATGTTTTTTTGATGTCATTTCGGAACCCAAAAAATGGCGTTGGTTGTCCTTTAAGGTTTTGATTTGTTTTCGGACTAAGGGAACATTTCTTAGCAGCAGAATGCAGTGTTTCTCAACACTTAATTCCTCATCACAGCACGTCCACCATTTAGAAATTGCTATACCGTAATCGCTGAAACAAATTAATTCAGGTCAGCAACCAGAAGGATACAAATAAGGATAATGTCAGATAGGTCAATTAAAAACACATTGGGCGAATAATGGAACCCCAGAGGGTACTGTAATTAGTCCATTGTTATGTTGTGAGGATAAATGATGTCTTTGCAATGGTGTATTGAGATATCGTGAGGTCACTGTTTGCGATGGAGCACTGTGCAAAAGTATTGGGTGCAATAGATGAGGTGGTAAAGTGGAATTATTGCAACAACAAAAACAGGCCATTTTGAACACTTGAAATTGGTCAGTAACTTGCTAAAATGACACCCATGCATCTGGACTGAACAAGTATCTAGATTTGTGAAATAATATTCATGTCTGTGTAAGCTCTCAGTCGTACAGGAGTGGTCCATCGATGAGAAGGTTTCTTCAGCCGTCATCTGTACAAAAGTGAAGGTTTCGGACGTTTCGCCTCCTATCCAAGAGGCTTCGGCAGCGAACTAAAGTCTGACTGGTCGTATCGGCCCCATTTATATATCCCTAATGTCCAGACATGGTGGCGCCGGACACAGCTATGATAGGTCCCTACTCTCAGGTTGGGGGGGGGGGGGGGCAGGGGACCCCTCCCTGTGGCCCCACTGATTGTTCCTACATTCCTGACTAACGACTGGCCTATTACCCCCACTCCCCCCGGTATCACCTCATCAGCATAACGACCCTCATCAGCATAACGAAAGTTGCCTAATCTGTTTTGCCTAAGCAGGCTATTGTATGAATTGTATGGCTATTGTATGAATCAGGAGAGCACTCACTAACTGTGGGTACTCTCAGTGGTCATTCAACAAATGTCAGAAAGATACGACCAGTCAGACTTTAGTTCGCTGACGAAGCCTCTTGGATAGGAGGCGAAACGTCCGAAACCTTCACTTTTGTACAGATGACGGCTGAAGAAACCTTCTCATCGAATAATATTCATGCTAATACCACTATATTGAAACAAGTCTGTGTTCATCTGTGTAAGCTCTCAGTCATACAGTAGTGGTCCATCCAGAAAAAGGTCATCTGTACTTCTTAGAAAGTTTCGGACATTTCACTCCTCATCCGAAGAGCTGGCTTAATTTAGACCGTGCTTACAGCAGACTTCTTTGGTTGTTACCACATAGGCTTAATCATGCTAATAAGGTGATACCAGAGCTGATGAGGCAATCAGAGCCAAGGATAGCACATTAGAGGTAATCATGTCTGTCCATTAGGGATATAAGGTCAGAGTTCCCAGCACAACTTTAGTTCGCCGACAAAGCTCTTCGGATGAGGAGCGAAACGTTGGTCAGCTTCAAAGTAGTACAAATTGCGGGTGAATAATCCTTTTCCTCCATGGTGTGATTGGGTAGTAGGGTTATGTTACTTTATTCCTTGTGCTCATTGCTGTTTTCTCGTGATTGGGTCACCTTATCTTTTAATTACATTCCGGGTGTGTCTGGGTTGCCAGTGTTATACCGGTTGCCCTTACCCCGCTCTCCGCGCCGACCCTCGCCCCGAAGCAGAACGAACTGTCTCAAAGAGGCGGCGGCGGCAGCCCCCGACGCCGGTCGTCGGCCCGACACTGCCTGCTCGTCGCTGCGATCCCGAAATTTAAAAAATAGGGTCTGGCGGTCGTGGTCGTAAGTACGGGTGGTCGTAAGTCAAGCCGGCCGGATGTTATCTGTGTTCAGAATATGTTGTGGCATTTCAAACACATGTAAATTGAGTAATGTGAACGCATGTACTTTCCCTGACTTCGATGAGAAGGTTTCTTCAGCCGTCATCTGTACAAATTTGAAGGTTTTTCCCTGACTTCCTTCTTCTTTTTCTGTTTTCCTTTCCCCATTTTCTATCTTCATTCAATGAAAGTAAATCCTCAATGATCGTAAATCGTGTTCATTTCACCACAGGTTTGGTTCATTGTTTTTTTCTTATACATGTTTATGCTATCAGGACAAGACAAATAATCTTTATTTATAGCTGTAAACTGAACAAACTGTCTTGCCTTGGAGGTACAAACAACTAATAGTCAGGCGCTAGACTGCAAGTGAATCATACATACTGTTTCTTCATACCAAACTGCACTGTGACGTCAGTGGAAAAACACACTGCGCTGAGTCAGGAGACATTGACGGGATATTGTAAACTCCTTCATTCTTGAATTACTCTTATTTGTCCATTATTTACCTCATCTTCTGTGTCCTTACATCAACTCTAACCAATTATCCAATATTGCAATAAAAGCTGTCTTTGACTTGTTTCAATATAAGGTTTTAGTCGTGCCTTACAGAATGAAGGAAATACACTGTAGTCGAATTTGGATGTCTATCCTTATTTCGTCCTCCCTCGGTTATGCTGTGTTTTTCCTGATCAGTCACGACCTAGTCAAGTTGCGCCCTAGACAGATTGTGAAAAAAAATCCAATTGAATGCTGCACATTTATTGCATGCAGGTTGACACACCGATTGATTCAAGAGTTTTGGACCATGACAAATTGCTCCTGTGGCCTGACGTTGATTATATTAAGTTGCAATTATTTCAACCAACTTTCCTTGGGCAAGAATAAATGGTATTAGTCCCCAACCTTTTTTTGCGTGAAGGACCAGTCTCACATTACACAAAATTATTTTTAATGACCTCTGCATTTATTGCACAACCCACTATTCACTGTTAGCTACTAGATAACATTTCTCAGTATATACCAGTAATGTCGCTAACAGGCCAAGAAACCTCATGCAACAGGAATAGAAGGATAACAAAAAAACTGCTTTATTATGGATACAACAGGAGGTGATGCAGTGAAATGCTCCTTGAAATAAAATAGTTTAATAGCCAACAGTTTTTACTTTTTTATATCACCGTGATTGCAAAGGACTACATTGAAAGTTTGACTTTGAGCCGAGCGGCAATGCCCTCCCATGTCATATTTATTCATATCTTTAGTTCTGGTGGAGTGAAAATCGCAGGCCTTTTAATCCCCATTCCATGTTGACTCACTGAATCAAATAGCAAATAGTGCGACATTTTTACACAGTTCCTGGATTTTAACATTGCCTGATTTGCTTATAAATGAAAAGTATTATTATTATTATTATTATTATTATTATTATTATTATTATTATTATTATTATTTGCAGTGTACAGACACATGCTACCAATGAGCTTTCAAAGCAATTAGTGGCTGTCTCTCATTGAGCAGAATTTAAAGGACAACCGACGTCTCCGGACAAGTTGTGTCCATAATTGGTAAAATGGCTTAAAATGACTTCTACTGAGCGTATTTTACAAAGATTCCACCGCATATAGCTATATTTAACGTTTTAAGACTCACGCTGAATATTCAGGAAGTCTTGTTTTTGAGTTGGTGACGAGTCCGTACGTGACGTCACTAAAGGACCGCCCCTGACCGTAAAAAAGACGCATTGTAGCGGTCCTTCCATCACGTCAATGTATTTTGCTGTACTTGTTTGGTCTGGGGACCTCGTGTTGCACCCAAAAGCCGCCAGAAGGCCAGAAGAGGGCGTCCAAGCGCCATATAAGGAATTTATCAGCCTGTGGAAACAGAGTTGGCCACAGGAGGTCGCCATTTTGTGCCTCTTTTTTTGGGTGACAGATTTCCCCCCAATGTTGCCTCAAAATGGCACAAATAAATTCTCTCATTGATTGCAAACATGTATGCTTTCCTCTTGAGAACTATTTGAATCATATTCGTAACTGGATGTTTAACAAGAAAGTATATTCTCCGAATCTGAAGCCAGTGTTTTGATTCACTAGCAATGCAAGACGTCTTGGCGTGACGTCACGAATTGGGGGCGGGACTTTCTGAAAATGCCCAATTCGCAGCTCAATTTTTTTGCAGATTTTGGACACATTAAGTCATTTTTATTGGTGTTTTGCATTTGACTAAAAACATCATACTGCGTGTTTTGGATATTTTAGATGCTATAAAACTTTTTCTGATGTCAGTTAAAAAAAACAAAAAAGTGACGTCGTTGTCCTTTAAAGTAAATGACGTTATTACTGAAGTAGTCTTGTCAAGTATCTTTACCTGAACTTTTTATCTTCAACATTCTTTTTGTGTTGCTTTGTGCAAGCGGGCTCGGTAAATGATACCGCTTCTGGATAGAGTTGAGGTTCTTTATTCGGACAACCGTCTTGGTCGGAGGGAAAGCGATTGACGTGATTGTGAGCCTCTCGTGGACTCTCGCACGACTGACTCGCTACAGCGCATGCTCTGTTTGGTCTATAGCCAAGCATTGTAAGTCGAACAAGCAAATACGATTTGCTCATATCATTACACTAATTAATACTGTACTTCGTCAAAATAGCGTCGTTGCTTTATTTTCATAGCTCGAGAGACAATAAGGAGACATGACTGAGATCTTGATTCTTTGAGAATTTGCCGAAAGGAAACGCTCTTTATTCCGAGGAAATTGAATCATGTCAAAACGTTTGGAAATTAGACAACACGTCACAGCTGCGTCTCAGTTCCACCCTTTAGAGGAGGGATAATGACGTCATATTTCGCGCCCCTTCTCGATGACTCTCTTGTACATAAACTCAGTCTCTCCAGTAACGTTTCAGGAGCGGACAGTAAAGGTTACCTGCTTCAACAGTGCTTGAACGGCAACCGCAACTGTCTCTATTTCGTCACGAAGACTAAAAGAACATCATTTGATTTAGAAGAAAAACTTTCAGTGGTCGAATTCGATCTCAATCGCTTTCAGCCTTTCTCTCGTAAACTAACCTCTTTGGGTTGTTAACTGTGTAATTCTTTTGAACCATTTCAACCTTTCTGCAAACAAAGACCGCTCTGAATCGAGGTAAGAACAATTCTACATGTCTAATCAATGTTCCGGTATTAATTTTCCCACCGTCGTCTTCGACAAATACGTTGTTTATGTCGTCAGTGAGGCCTTGACGCAGTCTCGACCTTGCTGGTATCATATTTCAACAGCTTCCGCCGCTTGTTGACGACGTTCTCCTTTGGAACATCCATCAATTATCCGAACCGCGTATTAAATATTAAAATGCATGATCGTAGATGCGTGTATTTTTCAACAGAATTAATCTATCTCGATAATTTAACCTTGGTCATATTGTCTTGTGCGTCCGCGTGTAATTAAATTTATCGCACGTGTTCGGTGTAGGATTAGGAATTATATCATTACTTGACGCATGCGCCGCGAGACAGAGCGTGGTTATAAAAGCGTTTTTTTTTTTTTTCTCAATTGTGGATATAAATTGGTTTCCTACGCCAGTCTTTTAAACGGACTACAAGGTTCCCGGTTTATAGCGGTATTTGAATGACGTACATTCGTATTTTTTGCGCATTTCAGAACAATGAGTTCCCAGGTGAGACAGAACTTCCACCAAGACTGCGAAGCTGCAATCAACAGGCAGATCAACCTGGAGCTGTATGCTTCCTATGTTTATCTGTCCATGGTGAGTGTGTGCGCGCTTTTGCCTGCATCTGTCCTCAAACACCCTCTTGAGATCAGCAAATATGCATGCTCAGATGAATGAAAAGGTGCCGTTCAGTGAGTTCAGTCATGTTCTTTTAAAACGCACATGGTATAGTCAGTCCACCACATCAAATGTGTAACTGAGACAATCTTTGCACAAAGGTTGAAGTGCATTGAGATAAGGTTCGTTTGTCACTTGCCCTCAAAACGCAAGCGTAGATGTCATGTTTCATATAGACCACTTAAGAGTTACTATACAATGTGGTGTAATGAATCATCAAAAGTAAAACTACCTTTTGAGACTCTTGTTACACTGTCTTATTGTGTTAGTTTAATACTGTTACCAAAGAATATTTATTTCAGCCCTATTAGAAGAAATTGCTTAACTTGAAGTTAATTGGTAACCCAGACCTCCTTTCTTGTCCTATTTGTAGGGTTATTACTTTGACCGGGATGACCAGGCTTTACACAATTTTGCCAAGTTCTTCCGTGACCAATCTCATGAAGAGCGTGAGCATGCAGAGAAGCTCATGAAACTTCAGAACCAGCGGGGTGGGAGGATCTTCCTTCAGGATGTCAGGGTATTGACTATTTTTCATCTTGCTCTCTTTACTTGATTCAACGCTTATCACATGAACCATGTTGGGAGTGACGCACTGTGTGAATGAAGATACGAAGGGTGTATGTGTGTTAAGTGCTGCTCATCTTTTTGAGTCGCAAACAAGCCCCTAGGCTGAAGTATACTGCAATTTTGAGATTAATGTACTTGCTGTTTTAAGATTAAATGTGTGTTTCTTCTGTTTTGCGTTGCAGAAGCCAGAACGAGATGAGTGGGGCAGTGGTGTCGAGGCCCTTGAATCAGCCCTGCAGCTTGAAAAAAGTGTGAACCAGTCACTTCTGGACTTGCATAAACTGTGCTCCGATCACAATGATCCACATGTGAGTTTTTAACTAAGTGGGAGCTTTTGAAATGTTTGACCTGATAAATTGGTGCAAATCTTGCATATTCAACTCATTTGGATGTTAGCACAATGCAAAACTAATTCTAACAATGATTTAATGTTGCAGTTGTGTGATTTCATCGAAACCCACTACC
This sequence comes from Hippocampus bargibanti, assembly GCF_051943395.1. Classification (NCBI taxonomy): domain Eukaryota; kingdom Metazoa; phylum Chordata; class Actinopteri; order Syngnathiformes; family Syngnathidae; genus Hippocampus; species Hippocampus bargibanti. Next base: position 11,470,345 of record NC_142736.1, on the reverse strand, counting down.
TGGATGAACAGGTGAAGTCCATCAAAGAGCTGTCGGACTGGGTGACCAACCTGCGTCGCATGGGTGCCCCACAGAATGGCATGGCAGAGTACCTGTTTGACAAACATACTTTGGGCAAGGAAAGCAGTTAAATTCCTCCATTGCTTTTGTATCTTTGTGTTTGAAAGTGCAACCTCATCTTTGTGCTACATGACTGTGTGTTAATTTATCCTCTTGCATTAGACCTGCTAAATTGAACTTGTACTCTGAACACTCTGAACAATGCCCTGTGACAGTGCTTCTTGTAATATGCATCCCACTTTGCCAGTGTGGTATTGACCCTGTACACTGTCAACCTGACCAAATAAACCACCTGAAAGATGACTTGTTATTTTTGTTTTCTGTAAAGAAAAGGATTGTCCTGAACAAGTGTTGCCTAGCCAAAATGTATGCAAGTTATTCCAGAAGTGCAAGAGTAAACTATTGAAATATCGTGTAGTTAAGGAAAATGTTATGGCCACATTTATACTTGCAAACATGAGTGTTTGAAAGCGGCTATCTTTTCCTTTTGGCTTTTTCCTTCAAGTGGTTGCCACAGCGAATCAGTGTCCTCCATCTTCAGAGGTTTATGTCCCAGCAACTCTGAACTTGATAGATCCAGATATCAGTCTGATGGGGGTAAACTTCTCCACAGCGGGACTAATAAATCCATCCAAATCCCAATAGACAATGTCAAAATGTCATTGATTGTCATTACAGTGAGACCTCAACTTACAAACACCTTATCTTACAAACTTTGTCTTACAAACGTCAAATTTATGAAAATTAAACCTTATAAGCACTATTTTCATAATACACACCCACCACGGCTGGCGGAGTGATCTTCAGCGGAAGCACGCAACCGAACAGCACCAGAGGTTAAGTTACCAACAGTCCTTATGGAAGGTGAGTGTCCTTCCATAAGCCTTCAATGACCATCAAAAAGGTAAATAAAACTATTTTACAGCAGTTTATTTCTTTAATTACAGTCCTCATGTAATGCGCCTCTTTCCAAACAGCAATTCCCTTTGACCTTCGACCTCCAATGCCATTCCATCAAGCCTTAAACTTAAAGTGACTTTGATACAATGCAGTGTATTTCTTTCATTACAATACAGTAGCACATTTATTATACATAGAATAAGGTATGTTGTGTGTAGTTTTAAGGCTTACTTAAAGTATATTTTATGGAAACCCGGGAACTGATTATTCCCATTTTAATGGTTTCCTATGGGAAATTGTTTTTTGAGTTACAGTTTTCACCTTACACACTCTGTCTGGGAACCAATTAAGTTCGTAAGTTGAGGTCTCACTGTACTTGTGAAGTTGGCATTTCAAACAAGTTAATTATTTTATGGATCCCCTGAGTTGCATTATGAAATGCTGCTCAATACACTAAAGAACACTTGACCGATACCCCAATGAATAAAATATCCATTTTTTGAGCAGTTTATAGCTGCATGGGAGCTTCTTGCAGCGAGCTTTGGACAGTGCGTGGCCATAGCCTGAGCTGGTTGCCAGGCAATCGTAGGGCACACAACCATTCATTCACAACATGGAAATGAATGGTTGAACCCAGCCTATGAATTTTGACACAGCCTTAGTGTTCAATTAACCGTCAATGCAAGTTTTTGGAATATGTGAGTAAAATGGAATGCGTGGAGAAAAATCAGGCATTCATGAGGAGTCCAAACCACCGTGCCCGAATTTGAATCTACTGTGAGGTACATGTGCTAGCAGCTAACTGGTTGGACAACATGCTGCTTTTATTAAACAAAATATTCCAGTTAAACATGTATAAGTCTGCTGAGAGAACTCAATATAAATTGAAGTTATTGTTGGTCTTGATGTATTGAAAATTTTTATGTCAGAAATGGGCAAAAAACACTTTGACAGAACTGCTCCAGCGTGCCCGTGACGCTTGTGAAGAGAAGCAGATCAGTTCATGGACGGAAAAAAATAGTTCTCTGGTGGTTTCTACGTGTACAGAAAGTAATGGATTAAACAAGGACCATGGTTTAGAATGTATGTATCCCACCCACTTAATCCTCACTTGGGGTGCTGGAGCCGACGCCAGTAATCTTCGAGCACGAGGCGGGGGACACCTTGAAGCAGTTGCCAGACAATCGCATCGCACAGAGACAAACAACCATCTGCGCTCACACCCAAGGAAAATTTGGAGTGTTCTATCAGCCTGCCATGCATGTTTTTGGAATGTGGGAGAAAACCGGAAGACCTGGAGAAAACCCATGCGGGAGGAACATGCAAACTCCACACAAGGAGGCCGGAATGGGACGTGAACCGGCGACCTCTGCACTGTGAAGCCGGTGTGCTAACCACTCGACTACCGGGCTGCCCCTGGATAGAGTTGAGGTTCTTTATTCGGACAACCGTCTTGGTCGGAGGGAAAGCGATTGACGTGATTGTGAGCCTCTCGTGGACTCTCGCACGACTGACTCGCTGCAGCGCATGCTGTTTGGTCTATAGCCAAGCATTGTTAGTCGAACAAGCAAATACGATTTGCTCATATCATTACACTAATTAATACTGTACTTCGTCAAAATAGCGTCGTTGCTTTATTTTCATAGCTCGAGAGACAATAAGGAGACATGACTGAGATCTTGATTCTTTGAGAATTTGCTGAAAAGAAACGCTCTTTATTCCGCTTGTCATTCAGAGCATTTCGTATTTTATTTTGTCATCAATTTAACTGAAATAACTTCTACCTTTACCAATATTTTGTTGTTTGAATTCGTACTTAAGAACAGAGCGTAATTACGTTGGTTTGCCACCTCTGAAAATTCAGTGTCTTCTTATGAACCAGCTGCAAACACAAATGTGAATTAATTAGTTGTTGAGGAAATTGAATCATGTCAAAACGTTTGGAAATTAGACAATACGTCACATCTGCGTCTCAGTTCCACCCTTTAGAGGAGGGATAATGACGTCATATTTCGCGCCCCTTCTAGATGACTCTCTTGTACATAAACTCAGTCTCTCCAGTAACGTTTCAGTAGCGGACAGTAAAGGTTACCTGCTTCAACAGTGCTTGAACGGCAACCGCAACTGTCTCTATTTCGTCACGAAGACTAAAAGAACATCATTTGATTTAGAAGAAAAACTTTCAGTGGTCGAATTTGATCTGAATCGCTTTCAGCCTTTCTCTCGTAAACTAACCTCTTTGGGTTGTTAACTGCGTAATTCTTTTGAACCATTTCCACCTTTCTGCAAACAAAGACCGCTCTGAATCGAGGTAAGAATAATTCTACATGTCTAATCAATGTTCCGCTAATAATTTTCCTACCGTCGTCTTCGACAAATACGTTGTTTATGTCGTCAGTGAGGGCTTGACGCAGTCTCGACCTTGCTGGTATCATATTTCAACACCTTCCGCCGTTTGTTGACGACGTTTTTCTTTAGAACACCCATCAATTATCCGAACCGCGTATTAAATATTAAAATGCATGATCGTAGATGCGTGTATTTTTCAACAGAATTAATATATCTCGATAATTTAAACTTGGGTCATATTGTCTTGTGCGTCCGCGTGTAATTACATTTATCGCATTTGTTCCGCGTGTTCGGTGGATTAGGAATTACATCATTACATGACGCATGCGCCGCGAGACATCGTGGTTGTAAAAGCGTGTTTTTTAATTTAATTTTCTACATTGTGGATATAAATTGGTGTTTCCTACGCCAGTCTTTTAAACGGACTACAATTTTCCCGGTTTACAGCGGTATTTGAATGACGTACATTCGTATTTTTTGCGCATTTCAGAACAATGAGTTCCCAGGTGAGACAGAACTTCCACCAGGACTGCGAAGCTGCAATCAACAGGCAGATAAACTTAGAGCTGTATGCTTCCTATGTTTATTTGTCCATGGTGAGTGTGCACGCGCTTTTGCCTGCATCTGTCCTCAAACACCCTCTTGAGATCAGCAAATATGCATGCTCAGATGAATGAAAAGGTGCCGTTCAGTGAGTTCAGTCATGTTCTTTTAAAACGCACATGGTATAGTCAGTCCACCACATCAAATGTGTAACTGAGACAATCTTTGCACAAAGGTTGAAGTGCATTGAGATAAGGTTCGTTTGTCACTTGCCCTCAAAACGCAAGCGTAGATGTCATGTTTCATATAGACCACTTAACAGTTACTATACAATGTGGTGTAATGAATCATCAAAAGTAAAACTACCTTTTGAGACTCTTGTTACACTGTCTTATTGTGTTAGTTTAATACTGTTACCAAAGAATATTTATTTCAGCCCTATTAGAGGAAATTGCTTAACTTGAAGTTAATTGGTAACCCAGACCTCCTTTCTTGTCCTATTTGTAGGGTTATTACTTTGACCGGGATGACCAGGCTTTACACAATTTTGCCAAGTTCTTCCGTGACCAATCTCATGAAGAGCGTGAGCATGCAGAGAAGCTCATGAAACTTCAGAACCAGCGGGGTGGGAGGATCTTCCTTCAGGATGTCAGGGTATTGACTATTTTTCATCTTGCTGTCTTTACTTGATTCAACGCTTATCACATGAACCATGTTGGGAGTGAAGCACGGTGTGAATGAAGATACGAAGGGTGTATGTGTGTTAAGTGCTGCTTATCTTTTTGAGTCGCAAACAAGCCCCTAGGCCAGGGGTGGGCAAACTTTTTGACTCGCGGGCCGCATTGGGCTGTAAAATTTGACAGAGGGGCCGGGCCAGGAGCATTTGGAGGGAGTGTTTGGGTCGGAAATACTAAACCTAAAGCATTAAAGGACAACGGACTCCTCCGGACAAGTTATGTCCATAATTTATAAAATCACTTCAAATGACTTTGACTGAGTGTATTTTACAAAGATTCCACAGCATATAGCTATAGTTTACGTTTTAAGACTTGCGCTGAATATTCATGAAGTCTTGTTTTCGCGTTGATGGCGTCACGTTTGGACTGCCCCTGACCGAGAAAGCGACACACAATGCATTTTGGGTACTTTGTTTGGTCTGAAAACTTTGCGTTGATCCGTGTTGATGGCGAAATTAGAAGGAAAACTCATAAATAACGTGATGGTGAATCATTGTGTGTTGCACCAAGACTACTATTTGATACTAGTTGACACAAATTCCCAGCTGACAAATCAGCCCATTTTTAACGGAGCTTGGGCGCAATCTTGTCGATTTTCTGGGACACTACATTGGAGTCCTGACGGCTCAAATTGATACGGAAGGACTTCTTTAATCGATTGCAAACATTTATGCTTTCCTCTTCAGAACTATTTGAATCATATTCATAACTGGATGAGTAACAAGAAAACATCTTCTCTGAATCTGAAGCCATTGTTTTGATCCTCGAGCAAGGCAAGACGTCTTGGCGTGACGTCACGAGCAAGGGGGTGGGACCTTCTGAAACTGGCCATTTCCGGATTCATTTTGAATTCATTTTTAATTTTCTAACACAAATTTCTAAAAATATCAGCCTGCCTGATTTGGGTATTTTAGATGCTATAAAACGTTTTTCTGATGTCAGTGGGAAACAAAAAAAATGGTCTCAAGGAATATGGCGTTTACACGCTATTTTGCAGATACTTGGAGGAGTAAATGGAAATAGATTGAAATAACATATGCACTGTGATTTATCAAGATTGCGTCTGTTTTTAATTAAGTTTTCATTGAAGGGGCAAAGTTAAAGAAATCAACATTTATTGAAAAATGGAATCACTTTCAACATTCAAAACATATTACACAACGAAATATTCAAGCTCAATAATACCTACTTGTGTTAAATTCCGCCAAATCATAGATGGTTTGTCCTGACCGCGCGCTCAACAAACTCTCCTGACGCCCTCGCCTTCACGCGCAAACAGTACACGTGTACCGTCGCCGAGCACACAGACATAGGCTACCTGCAGTTGAAATTTGCATACTCGGCACATCAGCCAATCAGAAGCCTGCTTCTGTCTTCCAGACTTTCGCAAGCGTTATAAAGTCGTGCAATTGCATGTCACTTTCCAAAATAGATGCACAGAACCTCAGCAGAGTCAAAAGAAAACCGTGACTGGAAAGTGTACGTGAGACTTATGAAAGCAATGCAAACGTTGCATTGTGCACCACAATGACAATTTACTACTGCAGCAAAATCTACAGTCATGCACATTTACCGTAAATTAAGCAAGGTAGCATTTGTAGTAGGTACATTCTTGATTTAAAAAAAACTTTATACTTTGTGGCAATTTTTTTAATGTGATTAGTTGTCTCATTGTTCTTCAAGTTGTGAAAAATGGGGCAGGCAACTTTTCTTTCAGTTATCTGCCCTGTTGTCCGCTAACTTTTTGTCATGCGTTTCAGACACTGTTTTTACTATAATTTGGGCAAGTTCGGCGGGCCGGATTAAAAAGCCTAACGGGCCGTATGTGGCCCGCGGGCCGTAGTTTGCCCATGACTGCCCTAGGCTGAAGTATACTGCAATTTTGAGATTAATGTACTTGCTGTTTTAAGATTAAATGTGTGTTTCTTCTGTTTTGCGTTGCAGAAGCCAGAACGAGATGAGTGGGGCAGTGGTGTCGAGGCCCTTGAATCAGCCCTGCAGCTTGAAAAAAGTGTGAACCAGTCACTTCTGGACTTGCATAAACTGTGCTCCGATCACAATGATCCACATGTGAGTTTTTAACTAAGTGGGAGCTTTTGAAATGTTTGACCTGATAAATTGGTGCAAATCTTGCATATTTAACTCATTTGGATGTTAGCACAATGCAAAACTAATTCTAACAATGATTTAATGTTGCAGTTGTGTGATTTCATCGAAACCCACTACCTGGATGAACAGGTGAAGTCCATCAAAGAGCTGTCGGACTGGGTGACCAACCTGCGTCGCATGGGTGCCCCACAGAATGGCATGGCAGAGTACCTGTTTGACAAACATACTTTGGGCAAGGAAAGCAGTTAAATTCCTCCATTGCTTTTGTATCTTTGTGTTTGAAAGTGCAACCTCATCTTTGTGCTACACGCCAGTGTGTTAATTTATCCTCTTGCATTAGACCTGCTAAAGTGAACTTGTACTCTGAACACTCTGAACAATGCCCTGTGACAGTGCTTCTTGTAATATGCATCCCACTTTGCCAGTGTGGTATTGACCCTGTACACTGTCAACCTGACCAAATAAACCACCTGAAAGATGACTTGTTATTTTTGTTTTCTGTAAAGAAAAGGATTGTCCTGAACAAGTGTTGCCTAGCCAAAATGTATGCAAGTTATTCCAAAAGTGCAAGAGTAAACTATTGAAATATCGTGTAGTTAAGGAAAATGTTATGACCACATTTATACTTGCAAACGAATGTTTGAAAGCGGCTATCTTTTCCTTTTGACTTTTTCCTTCATGAGGAAGCCACAGCGAATCAGTGTCCTCCATCTTCAGAGGTTTGATTTGCATGTTTGTTTTGGCCAGGCTTTTACGTTGGATGCCTTTCCTGACACAACCCTCTTCTTATCTGGGTTTGGGACTGGCACAAGAAGACACTGGCTTATGTCCCAGCAAATCTATGAACTTAATAGATCCAGATATCAGTCTGATGGGGGTAAATTTCTCCACTGCAAGACTAATAAAGGCAAATCCATCCATCCAAATCCCAATAGACAATGTCAAAATGTCATTGATTGTGTAGGTTGTTACTTGTGAAGTTGGCATTTCAAACAAGTTAATTATTTTATGGATCTCCTGAGTTGCATTATGAAATGCTGCTCAATACACTAAAGAACACTTGACCGATACCCCAATGAATAAAATATCCATTTTATGAGCAGTTTATAGCTGCATGGGAGCTTCTTGCAGCGAGCTTTGGACAGTGCGTGGCCATAGCCTGAGCTGGTTGCCAGGCAATCGTAGGGCACACAACCATTCATTCACAACATGGAAATGAATGGTTGAACCCAGCCTATGAATTTTGACACAGCCTTAGTGTTCAATTAACCGTCAATGCAAGTTTTTGGAATATGTGAGTAAAATGGAATGCGTGGAGAAAAATCAGGCATTCATGAGGAGTCCAAACCACCGTGCCCGAATTTGAATCTACTGTGAGGTACATGTGCTAGCAGCTAACTGGTTGGACAACATGCTGCTTTTATTAAATAAAATATTCCAGTTAAACATGTATAAGTCTGCTGAGAGAACTCAATATAAATTGAAGTTATTGTTGGTCTTGATGTATTGAAAATTTTTATGTCAGAAATGGGCAAAAAACACTTTGACAGAACTGCTCCAGCGTGCCCGTGACGCTTGTGAAGAGAAGCAGATCAGTTCATGGACGGAAAAAAATAGTTCTCTGGTGGTTTCTACGTGTACAGAAAGTAATGGATTAAACAAGGACCATGGTTTAGAATGTATGCATCCATCCAGTATCCCACCCACTTAATCCTCACTTGGGGTGCTGGAGCCGACGCCAGTAATCTTTGGGCACGAGGCGGGGGACACCATTAAGCAGTTGCCAGACGATCGCATCGCACACAGAGACAAACAACCATCCGCGCTCACACTCACACCCAAGGACAATTTGGAGTGTTCAATCAGCCTGCCATGCATGTTTTTCGAATGTGGGAGGAAAGCGGAAGACCTGGAGAAAACCCATGCGGGAGAACATGCAAACTCCACACAGGGAGGCCGGAGTGGGACTTGAACTCACAACCTCTGCTCTATGATGCTAACCACTGGACTAATTAAAAAAATAAACAACGTATGCATTTTGTTTGGTCCAAATATATATATATATATATATATATATATATATATATATATATATATATATATATATATGAGATTAAAACATCATCTTGTGTTGTACCCCCCCAAAAAACACAGGTTTAATTTTATAATATATTTTTTGACAGCTGCAAGTGTAACAAAGCACTTCAGAAAACATTTGCGTCACTGCCATTTGATTTATAAGGACAGACCTCAGTATGCAGACACAAATGTACATGAGCAGTGACTGCGTGACAGCGCAAGATTTTTCTTGGCGACAGCCAGGGCGATTGCAGTAAGTACGCATACTCTTGCAACTAAGTGTCGTTTTAATTACTACCAAAATAATCATGATAGAATTAAAAAAAAAAAGAAATCCCCAATGCACGTCAACAATTTCATGAACAATGCTTAAAGAGCTGCAAACTTTGACACGTTTGTTGGGTAAATTGATAGCAATGCTTGAATATGTGAGACAATATACTCCGGCACAACAGGAGATGTATTCATTACAAGACTTTTTATCAAAAGCATTAAAACAAACCACGCTCAAGCTGCATAACACGTGTAAGCTTGTATCTCTGGTATTAAAAGCAACAAGATATAAAATTATTGATCCACTTCATGCTTCCTCCAGCTCCACAAGTACACCATCACAGTCTTTGGGATGAAGAAACATCACTGGTTTCCCATGAGCTCCGATTCGTGGCTCTGCAGAAAGAGTTCTGATATTCTTTAACTTGAGATCCTTGATCGCAGCGTTGATGTTGTCAACCTGCAACAGATTGTTCCAATGTAAATGATGATTTCTGGTTGATTCACAGTTCAGAATCAGAATCATCTTTATTGCCAAGTATGTAGAACACTCAAGGAATTTGTTTCCGGTCGAACACGCTGCACTAGTATCATCAAAAAATTGCAAAGAGGCACTAGTATACAGTTCCATTTAGGCTACTGTTCAAAGAGTTAATGGCTTGGGGGAAGAAGCTGTTTATATGTCTGATGTTGCTAATCAATCTAGTCAATCGATAAATTAATTACCGAACACATTTTAAAATTGTCTTGTACTTAAAACTTATAAGGAGTGCATTCACAATGTGGTCTTTTAATGAATACGTTTGAACTTGCAGAATTTTTTTGGGAAAAAAGCACAACAATAGAAAATGAGTATTCTCCCATAATTGCTTGTCATGTTATTTATACATGCAGAATAATGTGACAATTCACAATCTACCCCCCCAAAAAATCGGGATACTTTATTCTACTTTCTGTGAAAATTCAGAATAAACCAAGAATGTAACACAGTCTAACGATAACCAATTAACATTAAACAGTTGGACACGTACATTCTGAACTTTAGAGATCAAATACAGGTAACATCTGAGTTACGACCAGCTCGACTTACGACCACCCGTACTTACGACGAAGACCTCCAGACCCTATTTGTTAAAAATTTTATTCTACGCCTGGCACCGCAACGCGCTAGCAGGCCAGCAATGCGCTGATAATTTTGGCCAGGCAGCCACCATCTCACTCTTGCACAGCAATCGACTGTGTGATGGCACCGGACGGGGTAGTTTGCGTGTCATTTAGCCTCCGAGTCTCTATTCAACATTTTGAATTGATTTCAACTTACAACCATTTCAGCTGTTTTTCTGTAAAGGTTATCTGACAGTGAAAGTCAATCCTAAAATTTCATCCAAAAGACAAATAGGCCAAACTGATTGGTAAACTTCCTGAACACCATCATGAGTATGTCCAACTGGAATAATAAAAATAAGAGCATCTCGGCGTAATGCCACGGTTTAAGATAGAAGAAAGTAAAACAAAAATTTTGTCATTGTGCACACCTCAATACAAATGTGATGCATGCCTCCAGATTTGTTCTTCTGCAAGAATCCAGAAATCGGGCTTTTGTCACCAAGAGGATGGAGAAGCTCCAGTTTTGTGTTGCCGAGCTCCACAAAGACAGTGTAGACGCCATGTTCTGGGAGAGCCACTTTTTCACTGACTGTAGCCCCGAGGATGTCACGATATAAGGCTGTGGCCTTGTCCATGTCTGGAACAGCAATGGCAATGTGGTTCAGTTTGCCCAGGTTCCACAGTGAGCTGGGGACACCCTGGTGAAGGGATGCTGAAGTCGAATGTGCTCTTCGGAGTGCGAGATGAGCATATCTTGAAAGACTGGAAACTTAAAGCAGACCAGGAGAACATGCTTAACTGAATACTGAAGTTCAAGGATGATTTGTTAAGTGTAGGATAAGAAATTCACATTATCCGGTCAGTGCCTGCATTTTTTTGTGTGTGAAAAGGACATGGAATACAGCAGTGCATAAAGACATTAAGGATAAATAACAAGGTCATTGATTCGACATACGGACGCTCTCGGAATGGGTTTGCTTCAACAAAAACCGTATCAAAGTGACAGAGCCAATAATATATCTAAAAAGTTACTGCAGTTGATACATATCGATTTCTCTTGACAGCGGCTTAATTGCTTTGCAAGTTAGCACAAAACACATCACTATGATTCATTACTTGCTGAAAATGTTGAATACAATATTACAAGGTAGGCCTGCTAGGTAAAAACTGTTTAAATGTTTAAAATATTATTTCGGACCGACAAACAACTTCAACAACAAAACTTAGCGTCAATGTTTTTCGTGCCTCGCAAATTGGTTATCAGCACATCGTATTTTTGTTTTGTTCTCATGACCACTTGATCTTATGTAGCATAATATAAAAGAAAAATACCAGTTTTATATGTCATATATCATACAAATAAAACCCAACCTGCAACCTTCAGAAAAGAGGACGCCATGTTTCAATGCCGGCGACGGAACAAAAATATACCGGAACGTTTCTAATAGAGCCTATTTATATGGGACACAGAGAATCCCACATGTATGAGCAACGATGGCTGACGAATGCACTATATTGGAAGACTGTTTGAATAAACTGAACGTCAACACACAACAACCAGATAACTTTCTGAGGCAAGTGTTCCATCTACGGATGTTTGTGCTTTTATTGGAAAACTTGTTTAAACGTTGCATTTTGGTGGACGAGCGATCTCGTTAACTGTTAGCGTAAATTAACAGTGTAAATAGCTATATACTGTACTGTGCTTAACTGTTGATTCAAGAAGCGATTAAATTGAGTATTCGATAATCCCGATGATGATTATTGCTGCGATTACCTTTTGGGGCAGTAAATTACAAAAGAAAAATGCAAAAGTAAATAAATGTTGGAGGAATTGTGTCACATTGTAACACGTTCTGTACTATTAATGTGTTTATTTTTACAAGATATGAACGTCACCGTGTAATTCCTCATATCCTGTACCAAGCAAATGTTACTCAGGCACAATGTATTCCTTACTTAATGAGGAGTAGATGTTTTTGTATCTTGCAATGTAATGGCTGGAATCAATGTGCTGGTGCAATGCAACAAGAAGTTAGCAGACGTAATGTTGTTAAGTTATTTGTGTGAGTTTTACTTTTCATGCGCTGAAGAATTCACACTATGAACAAAATTTAATGTGAAGATGAACAAAATATGTTCATTGCTCATAACACGCTATGGCTGTTTTTATTTTTGCAGCCTTCAAGATGCAGTGGCAGCAGACTTTACATCTCTGACCAAAACCCTTTATGATCTACACAAAGCCCAGGAGCCAGCAAAATATAATGGCAGCCCACTGGTTCAGTTGGTGGTGGAAAACTTTGATGAAGAGCAAATCTGGCAGGAACTGGAGTTGCAGAATTCTGCTGTACTAAACCATTTTTCAAATGCAGTTGATGAGGCTGTATCCGATGTGATGTTCACAATCCTGGAGGAGGAAGAGGAGATGGATGAAGGAACTGGGGATGAAGGAACTGAGGATGAAGAAGAGCCTGATGAAAATATGGATGAAGAAGTTGAAGAGAAACCTCATAATAGGTTTAAGAAAATGGCTGACCGTGAAGCAGAAGATTACACAGATGATGATTCTGATTTAGATTTTGACGTGGATGCTCTGGAGAAGCGAGAGAAACAAAAGTGGGAGCCCACAGAGAAACATTCGAAAACGAAGGGTCGTCCCTCGGAAGTTGATGATAATTTCTTCAAATTGTCCGAGATGGAGTCATTTCTTGATGGGATGGACAAGCAAGAAGGGAAGGAGAATGCTGATGATGATAATGATGTGGATTACTTTCAGGACGTGCCCTCGGATGAGGATGACAATCTTAACCTTGAAATGATGTTAAGCAGAAAGCCAAAGAAAAATACTGTATGTATTCTCCATTTTTGCATTATGATCTAGGATCTCACGAAATCTTAATTTTTTTAATTATGCTTTATATTAACAGAAGAAGAGCTCGAGGGACCTCAAGTACAAGGACTATTTTAGTTCTGCCGAAGGGGCTGCCACTGATGCTGGCGAGCAGTTGGACAGTGAGGATGGCAGTGTGCATGAGAAGGAAGACGGAGAGGAAGAAGTAGATGATGATGATGTTGGCAACAAATTTGACAATGAGTAAGGCTAATAATTCATTTTTTTACATTTTGGATGTGAACATTTTAAAGTGTCAAAAGATTGTAACGACATCATCTATTATCTGCTTTTACAAGGAACAGACAGACGAGCCTGGCAAAAGCCTCTCACAAAAAGGTGACTTTTAACCTTTCTGGAGATGAAGACAGTGAGGGGGAAGACCTTGAGGAGATTTTGGGAGGGAAAAGCCCCAGCTCCAAAAAATCTGAATCCAAGTCATCATTTGAGAAAATTCAAGAAAAGGTAATTGTAGTTAGTAGTCATATAAAAAACTACAGCAAAAGTATTCTTTTAATGAATGCTTGTTGATTTATATAGCACTTTAACAACAGCTGAGGCTGTAACAAAGTGCTTAAAATGGACAGCTATCAAATACAGGAAATAAAGCAGCGACAACGCTGGTAGAAAGCACCAACACAAATGCATAGTTTATTATTCACTTTAATAATAATCATATTCAGGCCAGTGAAATAATATTGGATTTTTTTTTTTTTGCAGCATGGTGACCATGTCCAACAGTCGTGATATTAAACACAGCACTGTTTATGTTCCGTGATCAATCCTTATGATATCTTCACTTGCTTTGTGTACAGATGTCACAGAAGATCGAGGAGTTGGAGAAAGCCTCCCTTGCTGCAAAATCCTGGCAGCTGTCTGGTGAGGTTACAGCGCAATCCCGCCCCGAGAACAGCATGCTTGAGGAAGACTTGGACTTCGAGCAGGCATCTCGGAAGGGTAGGTAGCACTGTTGAGACATGGGTGAAGGAGTCGAATGGGAACAACTGCAACTACTCTGTGAATAGATACTGGAGGGATGTACCTACCAAAATAAAAATTAATGGCCGGAAGCCAACCGTTGGATTGTTTAAAACTGGATTCACACTTTGCCCAATTGTTTTACTCTAAGTGCTAGATTCATGAACAAGTCAATTCAGATTTTTTTCCCCTATGTGTCATGGATCAGATTTTTTTAAATATTGATGTGACCAGTACAATTCAGATGTTTTATTTTCCAATAATCAGACCTTGGCCATTTTCATATGTGGATATGAATCAGATATGTCTTAGATGCGACTCCAATCTGGACATTTGTGCTGCACATAATTCCATTGTTACTGTATGACAGTGATTCTTTGCTATGACTACTGACTGCTTCTTGTGCTTTCATGATTTTTTTGTTTGGCAAATACTTTTGGTGCATTATCATGGCTGCCAAGAAGGTGGCGGTCATGCACAAGTAGTATTTGCCAGCCGCTAAAAGTCGTTGGGTTCATAAAGCCGAGTGAAGCCTTTGAAACCTTTGCCATATTAATTTGAAAAATCATTAAAAGACACATAAATCTGACCATATAGTCGTAGTAGCTCCAATCCTCATAATGATTTAACTAAATGGATTTGTATTGATGACACAATTTCAAACTGACCGAATTGGCTTTCTCTCAAGCATGGGGCATAAAGAGACTATGGGGTCTGACACAGACAAAGAAAAAGAAAAAAAAAGGGGGGGGGGGGCACCTTCCATGTCATCTCAAAAGTTCCGTATGGGGGATTTTTCTTAAGCATTTGGCATCTCCTTTCTGCAGTTGACAGCATGACACAGCGCCAAGTATTCTGAACACTTCGATAATTTCCAATTTCTCACTTGCCCGCCAGCATATGTCATCACAGCACATGATCAGGGAGATTTGATCTAGGCTTTTAATGCATTGTTCCGAGGAGTCTCTCTCACTCGACTGACACAAGCTTGAGAGTCTCTGTATCAAATATTCCATCTTTTAAAGAAAGACAGCATAATAAGATGTCAGTGACATTGCAGCGCCCAAGCTCTAATTTTAATAGATGCAAGTCACATGATCAAACTAACAATGAAAAAAAGTGAAATCTTGTTTAAAAAAATGTGAGTTAATAAAAGAAATGAAACAATAATTTTGTTTCTGCTCAATGAGTACCATACACTATTTAAAGACACTGGTGGTAACTTACCAAATGTAATTGCCAAGCTAGCTGATAGTTTAACGTGTGGCTTCTGCCAAAAGATGTATACAATCAAAAGGTCCAATAAGTAACTAGTATTCTACCTTTCACTACAAGACAAATTGGGATTCTTAACAAGGTACGCTAAGCTCAACTAAAGAGAAAATAGGTTTGCATAGTTGGAAGTGGAAGTTTTAAATCCAACCAGAAGTCGTTTGCTCCGTCAACACGGTTCGGGAACGGGGCTTCGGGGTGTAAATGTGTTGCACAAAACCTCTCTGTATGTGCTTTTGAATGCCTCACTGTGACCATAAGATTTTTTCTTTTCTCTGTCAGCTCCTGCTATCACAGAGGAAACCACACTGCACCTGGAAGATATCATTAAGCAGAGAATTAAAGACCAGGTTTGTGTACACGTCTCAATACGTTGTTTTACATTGCAGGACCATTTTTTGAAGCACTTTTTGACTTTTACCTCCAAGGCGTTTGATGACGTCGTACGAAAGGAGAAGCCCAAAGAAGAAGTATTTGAGTACAAGAAGAGACTAACGTTAGACCATGAGAAGAGCAAACTGAGTCTAGCAGAAATTTATGAGCAGGAATACCTCAAGCAGACACAGGTTACAGTTTTTGTCTCGTTTTCAATTTTGCAAATAAACATTTATGTGTTTTGGCTTTGGAATTCTAACATCTTCATAATAATTTCAGACAAAGACAGAGGAAGAGGAGAATCCAGCTCATATAGAAATCCAAAAACTGATGGATGCACTTTTTTTAAAGTTGGATGCGCTCTCCAATTTCCACTTTACACCGAAACCTGTAAGTTTTTTTTTACAGGCCAGATCAAAAGTTGAAGTAATTTTGTGATGTAGTAACTGAAACACGAGAGTCATTATAAATTTTGTGTTTGTGTTAAACCATTAGACAAGAAGATTCGACTAAAGATTCTAATGTCTACATGATTAAATCAGATAGATACATGCAAGGACAGCAACATGCATTATAGCTATTACTCCCATCTTGCAGCTAAGCGAGGTGGCTGAAAGCGACTGAAGTGGATCATCATGAAAAAAATACAGTTAATGACTCTGCACTTCACGTCAAGTGATAGAACACCATCTACTGACGCACCAAATCAAAAAAACTTAGTGTGACCCCACATACGGCGCAACAGTTGATTTGGTTTCCGACATCGCTTTTGGTGTGCGGCAGGCTTCAAAGTTTGCTGCGTGACCACGTGATCTTATTTTCTTTACTCCTTTAGTGTGTGCCTGAGGTGAAGGTGGTTTCTAACCTGCCGTCTATCACTGTGGAAGACGTTGCTCCAGTCACTGCCAGTGATGCTACACTGCTAGCACCAGAGGAAATCAAGGTTTGGAATCTTTTTTTTTTCTTTCAGTTAAAAAATGTATAACAATACTCTCTTTCCCCCAAAGGAGAAAAACAAAGCTGGTGATATTGTGGGTGATACGGAGAAGACATCAACGGACAAGAAGCGCGAAAGACGACACAAGAAGATGGTGAAACATTTCAAAATCAAGGCGAAAGAACAGAAAATGAAGCTCAAAGAAGCCAATAAAGCCGACAACAACAAAAAGCCATCAAAAGCCCAAGCAAGAGAAGACCTAAAGAAACTCACTAAAGGAGGCAAAGCTACTATACTCAAGGTGAGTGGCCTTTGCATTACTTAAATTCAAGAGACCAACAAATTCTGCTATGAAAAATAACAATAAAAAAAATCACCATAGCATTTTAAAATGTATTTTGCTATTTTACAATCTTGATAAATTGTGTGTATGATGTATCTCTGTGGGCTAAATATGACAATGTGAATTATTGGATCGTACTGTACTTCATGTGTGACAAACAAGGCTAATATTTTGGTTCTTGTTTTAGGATGAGGGAAAAGATAAAGCACTGCGCTCTTCTCAAGCCTTCTTCTCACAGCTGCAGGATCAAGTGAAAAGTCAGATAAAAAGTGCAAAGGTACAACCTACAAAAAAGATACGCAAAGAAGTATCTGCTAGCAAACTCAAGTTATAGGGAATGGGGCTGTGTTTTGGCAGATAATTATTGTACAGAGTCCATGTTTATCATTAAAATAAATTTTAAATTTTATTTAAGGTGTATTTGTTTTTTAAAATGAGACACTGTTGAAATGGTCTGGTGGCGGCCCGGTGATCCTGTGGTAAGCGTGTGGAACTCACGGTGTGAGAGTGACTGGTGTTTGTCTTTGTGTGCCCTGCGATTGGCTCGCAACCAATTCAGGGTGTCCCCGCCTCATGCCCAAAGACAGCTGGGATAGTCTCCAGTGACCCTAATGAGGAATAAGCGGTCCGGAAAATGGATGTGTGTGTGTGTGTGTGTGTGTGTGTGTGTGTGTGTGTGTGTGTGTGTGTGTGTGTGTGTGTGTGTGTGTGTGTGTGTGTGTGTGTGTGTGTATATACAGTAAAGTCTTGTTATATCGACATCAGTTTTATCGATAGTACTGCTTATTACGATACTATTTCTATTAAAGCAAGGAGAAAATTTACATGCCGCAGGATCGGATATATCGATATTTTTTCGATTCCCGAGAATATCGATATACGTAGACTTTACTGTGTATATATATATATATATATATATATATATATATATATATATATATATATATATATATATATATATATATATATATATATATATATATATATATATATATGTATATATGTATGAATATATGTATGAATATATATATATATATATATATATATATATATATATATATGTATGAATATATATATATATATACATGAATATATATATGTATGTATGATATATATATATATATATATACATATATATGTGTGTATGTATATATATATATATATATATATTTTTTTTTTTCCCGGCTGCCAAACGGCTCCTTGGTTTTTTTATTGCTGAAGTTAATTTACTACAAAAAAAAATAATGTACTGTCGCGGGCATTAGGACCATGCATCTCACCCAGCAGGTATACAACCGGGGGTATGTATAAAGTAAGAATGTTTTACTGCATTATCGATGTTAGAACCAGATCCACTTGTTAGCAGTTGGAATAAAGATGTGTTTACAGTCAGTCATGTGTGCTCCTTCCTCTACTGCTACAGTATAATCATATGTAAAATGAATGAAGAATGTAAAAAATATACAAGTATTTAATTTTTTAAATTTATATTCTTCTGAACATACTCAACATGGAGTAACACATGGAGTGCAACAAAAAAATTTAAATTTAAAGAACAAAAACAAACTCATCTCAAAACAAGGTCAAGAATAATTTCCAATCTCTGATTGTGTATATTTATAAAATGTTAACTATTTACAACAAAACAACATATATAAGCTTTGATTACCAATTAGTAAAATAAAAAACAGGATCCAGGTAAATTTTTTAGCTATAGTCATTAGTGAAGATTTGCATTAAGATACTGGATACCAAGTACCTCAGCTTTGAGGGTGTTCATCCTATTTGCTCAAAGTGTACCACTGTGTTTCTAACCCAGACAGGTCCAAAATCTGGCCCGCGGGCCAAATGCGGCCCGTGGCCAATTTTCATCCAGCCACCAGCCTCTGTCATAAAATCAAGAACGTCTGGCCTGTGTGTAGAATTAATACATTGGGCAGTAGCGCTGTTACCTATCTAGAGGCTTAATTAGGAAGAGCAAATTAATGTATGAGTAATTGATATAATGAGCCCCCCCAATTTTCAAAATGGCAACAATCAACAAATGGAGGAAAGTTGACTGCGAGGGCCGACAGTTCAAGGATGGGTGGAAATTGAACTCTTTTTACACTAAAATACGCAACAACTGTGTCTGCCTCATTTGTAAAGAGACAGTGACTGCTTTTAAAGAGTTCAATGTGAAGCGACATTACCAAACAAAACATGCTGACGTATATGACAAGAAACACGCCGCGAGAAACTGAAACACCTTGAAGCTAGTTTAATCTCACAGCAGCAATATCTCACAAGGACTCAAGAGTCAAATGAGAATGCTACAAAGGCTAGTTATGAGGTAGCAGCGCTGAGCATTGCAAACCTTTCACCGAGGGTGAATTTAACAAAGACTGCGTGATGACAACGGTAACACATATCTGTCCTGAGAAGCAGCAAGAGTTTGCCAACGTCTGCCTGGCACGTAACACCGTGACACGCAGGATTGTCATTGGACATCAAAAGACAAGTGGGAGTCAGAAGAGTGGGAGTTCGACTTTTTTTCACTACCTTGCGACGTAAGCACAGACGCCTCTGACACTGCTCAATTATTTTTTTGAGAGGAGTGGACAACTAATTGAATATTTCTGAAGTACTACTTCACCTAAAAAGCCTGAAAAACATTACAAAAGGAACATATTTATTCTCTTCTGTTTGCGTTGCCATGGATTACATTAAACTCCTGTGGAATAACATTTCTGGGATTATTATGGATGGCGGACCATCGATGACAAAAAAACGGATTTGCAACACTAATAAGTAACAAAGTAAGTGAAGAAGCAGGGAAAGCTGTAAAACTCCATTGCATCATTCATCAACAAGTTCTGTGTGCGAAACATCACCGATACGAACATGTCATGGAACCGTTGATGAAGTTAATTAACTATATCCGCGCCAGAGCGCTATGCCACCGTGAATTCCAACAGTTTCTCAGCGAGATTTGTGCGAAATATGGAGATGTTGTCTTTCACAATGATGTGAGATGGCTCAGTCGGGGTTCTGCACTATCTCTCTTCTACTCATTTAGGTGAGAAATCTGTGGGTTTTTGCCTGAAAAAGGACAACCTATGGGAGAACGAAGTGACCCTATGTGGCTGGCTGATTTGGGGTTTTCTAGTTGACATTACAAAGCATTTTAATGTCCTCAACACCAGTCTCCAGGGACCGGATGCAGTCATTAGCCAACTACATTCACATGTCAAAGTCTTTGGAATTAAGCTGCAACTGTTTGAAAGACACCTGTCGTCGATCCAGACCAACGCGATGTCTTTCTGGTCTGTATGGGCTGTCCAAATCCTGAACATGGTCACGTCGGTGATGATATGCGAAGTGGGCCCCCTCTTTAGCACTTTGTCGGTGTCGCCATTGGCATCATCTCGTCTGTCCTTATCATTTTTGTCCTTGCACCTACACGTGGCGTCTTTGTGTGTCTTGCTGTCTTCTGTCGACATTCTTTTGCTTTGTGGCCTTTGATCCCACTTGAAACACAGTACGTTTGTGTCATCACTGTGCCGGTGACAGAAATTGGGTTTGGTGGGGTGTCGCCACCAAACTAACTGAACTAAGTGTTCAATTTCTCAGTTTTTTCAAAACTCCATAGCTTAGTTCTGAAACATACGTGATTTCATCATTTGAATGTGCCACATGTATTGTGAATTGCTTGAAACCCTCTGGTAGTCCTTTTAATACCATAGCAAAAAGTAGTCCATCTCCCATAGTTTCCCCCTGCATTTCGGAGTGCCGCGATGGCGGTTTCGGGTTTGATGATGATGTCGTCGTTCCCCTTTTGAAGCGACGTGAGCGCGGTGTACAGATTTATTATCTGTGGTTTTCCTTTCCCGGCATAATATTCCCTCAATATCTTCAAAGACTTCCTTCCATCATCAGGTGCATCCCTCATTATTAATGAGAGGCTTTTGTCATTGAGCATTTGTATCAATTTGGCATACGCATCAACGTTTTTCTCGGCATCCGTAGCCCTTTTGGGACTCGTCACCGACTCTCCTAGCACGGTCTTCTTTAATCCCAATAAATGAAAATGTCCGCGCATTTTTGTTTCCCATATCTCGTACTTAGCTTCATCTCCGTCGAAACAGGGGCCTGCTTGCCGCTCGTCGATCCATCTTGACCGCTGTTTTAGCCAGTTAGCGATAGCCTCGTGAGCTCACCGCTCCTCCAAGTCTGGATACACTTCAGGTTTCACTTTATCTCCCAAACGTCTCCTGGGACCATAACCTGCTGAGATCTGCAACATGTTTGCTATGCATTTGGGAGGATACAAAATAACTTTCTTAACAACTCATATTGGAGGCTTTGGAGAGAACGTTAGAGAGGCCAGACCGAGATGGTTTGTACATGTCCACAGGAGAGAGAGAGTGACTATATCGGAAGAAGGATGCTGAGCCTTGAGATGCACAATAAGACTCTGGCTTGTGTCCACTTGTGGCTACAGGACAAGCAACTCATTTGATCGTACGTATCAATTAAACGGCGGTGAAAGTAGTTAAATCCACACCCAAACTCAGACATACAGTATTTACTCGTACACAAAGAATGTCGAATGTGTGATGCGGTAAAATGGCTTGATCGAGTGAATTAATGTGCATTGGTCTGATCTGGGAAGAATCTGGCACATGCCTCCACGCGGAAAGACGAAAAGAGAATTTGGAAATTTGCTGTGACCCTCTGAGGGACGTGTGTTCGGAATATATTTTCGAACGCTTCCGATGCATCTAACACTTTTTCATAAACAGATAACATCTGACTTACAACCGGGTTCCGTTCCGACCAAACCTTCCTCAGTCAACATGGTCGTGAGACGATATCCATTCAAAATGTTGAATAGAGACTCAGTGCTAAATGACTTACAAACGACTTGATTCGGACGCCACAGGGGTGGGCGAGTGTGGGTCTGGGTCACCGATGTTCTACCGGTTGCCCTCTCCCCAGCCCTACCCCGCTCTCCGCGCCAACGCGTGGCCCAACCTAGCAGCTGTCTGCGGCGCCGACACGCCCAACCCGCCACCTCGCCGCGAAACAGAACGAACTGTCTCGGGCAGTGGGCCCGACGCGGAATTTTCGTCACACCGATCTCGCGTGCCCGAGCGCTGATGCCCATCCGCCTCGGTGTCAGTGGACCCTCCCCCCGCCGTCAGTGGACCCTCCCCCCGCCGGTGCCATCACGCGGTCGATTGCTGTGCGAGAGTGAGATGCTGGCTTTTTGGCCAAAATTGTCGTACACGTTTTTTTTAAGAAACAGTTGTGTATCTTCATTTTGTACAATGCTGTTACATTGTCTGTCAAGATAAACGAGGCATAATGCTGAAAGTTGAGCGGATCTGGCAACCCAGCCACAATGCTACATCTGGTCCTTTGACAGCGATTAAAAAAAAGAGTTCTTGTACTCTGCTGAGAGAAGTGGTTGCTCTCTGTGCTCCGGCAAATAACCATATTCTACTTGTTCCATCTAACCAAAAAGAACTGTCTCGAGTCTTTATTCTCCCAAATGCATCGCTAACACGCCGCAAATCTCAACAGCGTTGCCGCGCCGCTAGACCGTAGCGGTGGCAGGCATAGAAGACGAAATAAGGGTCTGGCGGTCGTGGTCGTAGGTACGGGTGGTCGTAAATTGCACCGGTCGTAAATCGGATGTTACCTGTATTATTAGAGAAAGGGTAATTTTAGAATCTATGAAAAACAATCAGCTGTCTTCTTCTTTTCCTTTTGGCTTTGGAAAAGAAGAAGACAGTGTCCTCCATCTAACCCTGTTTTGTGCAGCCTCTTCTCGCACACCAGCTCACATGCATCATGTCAGCTTTGATAACAGTCACAAACCTCTTCTCAGGCCTTCCTTTCGTTCTCCTTCACTTCGCTGTCCTTCACGAAAACAACAATTAGTATCTGTAACGTTTAGATTTTTTTATGACGCTCATATTTTGCATATAAAGTCCGCAAGATTGTGACTTGCATCACAGCATTACTATCCATCCATTTGAAAAGTACATGTACTGACCTTTTGGTGATGCGTGAGGAATATCTTGCTTTTCAAATCCTGTTACGTCAAGTTTATTAACATCATGAACCACTTCGCAAACTTGTTCGGTAGGTTTGACGTCAAATTTTGAATTTTTTTTTCCGCGGTGCCCTTCCCATTGCCCCACTGGAAAGCTCATGACATCACAACACCTAAACACGGAAGTCAAGGAGGCAACAGATCACAGACGCCAACACCATCGGAGTTGTTCCGTCCTTGACGGCCACTAACAGGTACGTCGTTGACACCGTTTATTTTAAGTTAACGGTACCGTGAGCAACGTTTGGACTCCGTGTTGTTGATATCACTACAGCGTGTCTCGGACTTTTTTGGCGTTCTCTTCAGGACTGAACGTGAGCCAGGTAGCTTGGCTAGCCAGATACCAGACAAAACTGCTATCCACTCAATATTTGCTCAAAGCCAACTTTGTTCCAACCCATACTTGCTTTATTGTGTTTCTTTCTAAAAGAAGTGAATACATTCGAAATGTGAGCAATATCCTATTGGTTTGTAGAAGATCGCCGTCGTTTAGATACCGTGTGTGCTAACGTTAACGCTAACGGCTTGGGTAGGTCTACGTAACTTGGAATGTTTCTTTCACTGTGTGGGGTTTAAGTTGTATTGGGCGTTCTGTTGTGCGCCCATGAGTTGGTCATGTTCACATGATTGAATGACTCAGTCTGGCGAAGGAAGAAGGGTGAGGCCGACAGTAAATTTCACGAACTTCTACAGGTCACTCGTCGTATTGTGGATGCGTGTGTTTGTGTATACATTATTAAAGGTTGATTGGGTTTCACAAGACCAGCATTTCCAGAAAGATTTTCACGTTAATTCTATTGATATGCGCGTTATTGTCCTCTGAAAAATATTAATAAACATCTAATGCTGCGTCCGTAGAAGGTGCGGAAGTTTGAATTTTCCAAATCTTTAACTCGGGAGAGCCAACTGGATTTCTCCCTTGACCCGAGAAGTCAGAGTTGCACAGTTGGAAAAAAAGAAACAACGACCTCACAGACGGCTTTTTGATTGCTGGTATCTGCCAGCATTAAGTTATTTGCTGAAATGAATCTTTTTGTTGTTGTTTTGAAACAATTTCCCTTAACTAGAATCCCACATCAGTTTAATCAAAGGTACAATTCTAGTAGATGAGCAGACCTTTTGATTCCTTATTGTTGTTAAAAGTCTACAATGCTTTGATACTTCTTTTTAAAATGGTCTCCATTGTCCGAGTGTTGTAACCCTTATAATTCCTGTTTTAGAAATTTTGCAGTCATAATTAAATAAGAAACATGTTCTGCATTCTAAGTCGCAGTCATTGAGAGTGCAAGGTGGAAAATGCAAACACAATCAAACATTGAAAATAGCGGTTACGCTGCCACTCAAAATACATGCCCATGAGTGTGGCACATTGAGTTGACTCCTTTTCGAGGAGACACACAAATATATTATTTTGGTATTATATTAACAGAGGAGATAATCCAGCAATGATGCCAGGAGGCTTCAAATCTGAGAGACTAAGAGTCAACCTTCGTCTTGTCATCAACCGACTCAAGCTTCTTGAAAAAAAGAAAAGTGAGTCCTGACAAAATACAACACACAGCAATACACATGTTGAATTTCTTCTTAATCTCATGTCACATTCTGCTTGTCTTTCCTTCGACGATTTAAAATAAAGCTGAGCTCGCTCAAAAGGCTCGGAAGGAGATCTCGGAATACCTGTCATCAGGGAAAGATGAGCGGGCCCGTATCCGTGTGGAGCACATCATCAGAGAGGACTACATGGTTGAAGCCATGGAGATCCTGGAGATTTACTGTGACTTGCTGCTGACACGCTTTGGCCTCATTCAGTCGATGAAGTAAGGCCCGGACTATTTGGCCCGGCGTGTCAAAATCAGATCAAGAAATTTTTCAAACCAAAGCGTATGTATTGATGAGTGAATCATTTCAGGGAGTTAGATCCAGGATTACAAGAGGCGGTGTCCACTCTTATATGGGCAGCTCCTCGACTTCAATCAGAGGTTCTTGAACTAAAAATGGTATGTACCCATTTAAAGAAACACACCATTGGCGCCAAAATATTTAGTCTTGACGTTGTTAATTTTCAATTCTAACAGGTGTCAGAACAGCTCATTGTCAAATATAGCAAGGAGTATGGCAAGTTGTGCAAGACAAACCAGATTGGAACAGTCAATGAAAGGGTTGGCACCCCCCCCCCCTCACCCCCACCCTGACTGAGTTCAGCCAAGAAATATGTCAGTGCTGAAATCTGATTACATGTTTGCTTGTTTTGCAGCTGATGCACAAGCTGAGTGTGGAGGCCCCACCCAAGATTTTGGTGGAGCGTTACCTGATCGAGATAGCCAAGAACTATAATGTGCCGTATGAACCAGACGCCATGGTCCGGGTAAGAATACATTCAGCATGTTCTCATCTTGCTCGGTTATTATGACATTTTTTTTCCCGTCAGCCTGAGGTGAGTTGCAATGAAGCGGACCTCATTGACATGAACCATGACAAGAAGTCGGGAGGGGGAGGAGGAAGAGGAGGTGGTGGAGGAGGAGGTGGTTTCACAGCTCCCGCCATGCCCATGCCGATGCCCATGCCCATGCCGATGCCTACACCGTTCAACTATCCAACTCCCAAAGGCGTAAGCCTATTATTTTGAAATCTTTGTTTACAAGCAAGCCGTGCATTGCTTTTTCAGTCCATTTT
Source organism: Hippocampus bargibanti (assembly GCF_051943395.1). Lineage (NCBI taxonomy): Eukaryota > Metazoa > Chordata > Actinopteri > Syngnathiformes > Syngnathidae > Hippocampus > Hippocampus bargibanti. The sequence continues at coordinate 11,444,614 of NC_142736.1, read as the reverse complement.
TGTTTCGCAAACCATGGCATTATCCTGGTGACATAAAATATTTTTCGGTGTATAAGGTGCACCCCCAATGAATGGTGTATTCTCAAACTTTTGCCTTATATAAGGCGCACCGGACTATAAGGCGCATTTCAATGAATGTTTTTTTTCCCCAAATATAAGGCACACCACATCATAAGGTGTTGCAGTAAATTGGGATTACACACCTCTTCTACAGAGGGATATTGAATCCGTGGCGGCTGACAGTAGCTGCGAAGCCCGTTGTAGCTCAATATAACTTCACATATAAGCCGCACCTGCGTGTAAGATGCAAGGTCGTCTTTTGAAGAAAATGGAGGCTTTTGGGTGCCGGAAAATACGGTACTGCTATTTGCAAATTTTATGTGCTATTTGAGATGGTTGCGGAAATTGCTCCCGTGGCTGTCATGTACAGTATGTGCTGTGGCACACTCAGGGGCATATTCCCTCAGCTCAGAAAAGTCGTGCGACTGCGCAGATGCTCCAATTGACTTAAAGGACAACCGACACCACCGGACAAGTTGTGTCCATAATTTGTAAAATCACTTCAAATGACTTCTACTGAGCGTATTTTACAAAGATTCCACGGCATAAAGCTATATTTTAAGTTTTAAGAGTCACGCTGAATATTCAGGAAATCTTGTTTTCGAGTTGGTGACGATTCCTGATGTGACGTCACGTCTGGAACACCCCTGACTGAGAAAGCGACACACAATGCATTTTGGGTACTTTGTTTGGTCTGAAAACTTTGTGTTGATCTGTGTTGATGGCGAAATTAGAAGCAAAAAAACACCAATAACGCGATGGTAAATCATGTGTTGCACCAAGACTACTATGTGATCTTAGTTGACACAAATTCCCAGCAGAGAAATCTTGAGCTTGGGCGCCATCTCGTGCATTTCCTGGGTGCCACATTGGAGTCCAGACCCCTCAAAATGAGACGGAAGGACTTCTTTAATCGATTGCAAACATTTATGCTTTCTTTTTCAGAACTATTTGAATCATATTCATAACTGGATGAGTAACAAGAAAGCATCTTCTCTGAATCTGAAGCCATTGTTTTGATTCTAGAGCAAGGCAAGATGTCCTGGCGTGACGTGACAAACAAGGGGGCGGGACCTTCTGACACTGAAACTTTCTGAGGTCATTTTGAAGTAGTTTTGGGACACTTTAAGTCATTTTTATTGGTGTTTTGCATTTGACTAAAAATATCAGTTTTCGTGTTTTGGATATTTTATGCTATAAAACATTCTGATGTCAGTTAGGAAGCAAAAAAAATGGTGTCGGTTGTCCTTTAAATGTCCCACTTGCGTATCATCACTTATGCTCAGCGGTGAATGTCCTCACAGCCTATGATATGCTGACGGGTGGGTAGGTCGATAGGTATGATGTGTATTGGGTAAATGGTAATACCGAAAAAAATTGTCATGTCTTCTGAAAAACATGCACGATAATAGTGGTTGGGAACTGTGTTGTGTGTGTTCATCAGTGAAGTCATATTCCATGTTTCCCTCCAGGAACCATTCAATCCTGCCATTGGATCTTACAACAGTTTCACGCACCCAGTGGGCGGAGGGCACCCCCCTCAGCTGCCTACTTCTCCCCCCACATACGAGTCCGTAAGTGACCAAACTCTTCCCATCCATGACCACTACCCGTTCCCACCGATGGACAGACAGACGGACAGGGCAGGGCATCACTCAGGGAAGAGTTGTTCACTTAGCTTCTGCTCTTACTTCTGCACTTCTGCCCCTTTCTCCTAGTCGACTATTGTTTTATAAGTTTGTGTGCGCAAACGTAGTTAGCACGAATTGTTAGGACATATTTTGAGGACTAACAACTCAGAGGTCCCACGAATTAACCTGGGATTAGATTGGATTTAGCAGCAGCGGAGACTCCCAAGCAGCCTCATAAATCTTGATGCACGAAAAAGGTGGCGGTTTCCTCATTGAGCCCCACAAGCATTTGACCTTTGTTTCTTTTCTGACCTGAAACACTAACACACCATAACCTCCACTTTAATGTGAGGAGATGCTGTCACAAACCCCGTTCTTATCTTTCAGATCGATGACCTAAAACACTCTCTTCCTTCTCAGGCCATCGGTAAGTCCGACCAACAATTGCAACCGGTTACAGTACCAGCCTGGATACAATAAGTTCATTTCAAATCCCCGCTCCGCAGGTCCGTCGTCACAGTTATATGACAACAACGCTCTCCCGGAACTACCATCGGTCCCAGACACACTCCCGGCAACCTCCTTCAGCGGGAATAACACCACTTCGGACGACATCGACTTTGATGACCTAACGCGACGCTTTGAAGAGCTGAAGAAGAAGACTTAGATGTCTTAACACAGCGCACGGGCTGGCATTGTTGTTCTCAACTCTGCATTTATACCAATGTAGAAGACATCACATTTTACTCTTTGCTCATCCATATTTAATCTGGACATCAGTGAGGGTGGGTTTGCTCACTCGGATTTAGTCATGCTTTTATTTTTAGTTTTCCCCACCCGCACAGAAGCACTTTCAGCTCATGCTTTATATTTACTGGGATGTTCTGAAACTAACTCCATACAGTCATTCACACTCCATCTTGCTTTGCCTCACAATTGACACATTTCCTTTTTTATTGCTGTGATATGTGTCATTGTTAAATAATCTTTTTCCAGGTGTGTTGCCTGTCTCATACAAACTGTTCATGCTATCATTGTTGGCATGTGCTGTGATGCTGTAATCCTTCCTACCCACTTGTTCTGTCTCGTCTCAGACCAGTTAAACTAGTCCGACTCCCCAGCCCAGCCTGTTTACACGTTTGTGGGATGAGGTTTCGATTCCTGTAGTTAATATTAATCACGGCAAATGGAAGCCATCACCTGTTTTCTGTTCTGTTACCTTGCACATGCAATCCGTATCTTATACATTCATCTGGTGAATGCGTGTTTTATGAAGAAACTTGGGTGTGAGGGTTGGGCCACGGTTTGATTTTGGACAAATTTGTTTATATCTAAATAAATGACTAATCCCTTCAGGTCTATCAAATATCTACTGTGTATTAAAAGACAAATCAGCACAATTTAATTTGAACATGTAAATTGTCACCCTACGGAGCTTTTGTGAATTTAGATTGTTCCCTATGTGTCACATGTCTCACACTGTAGGCGCTCTGCTGCATTTGCCTTATTGTCGCATCTCTCACCAGAGGCCTTGCCAGTCTGTACCAGGAGTGCACATCCTGCACTTATCCTTTCAGGCTGGATCCATTCTCGAATATTATTTTTGAAGAGTTGTCACGTTGCATGTAAACTATTTGGTTCCAGGTGATCCTTTGATAGCATTGTCATCCACATACCGCATGTTCATCAACAGCTGTGTGGAAGGAATGATTCAGCGTTTGTTTTTCTGATTACGAAATTTAGGATAATGACACTGCAGAACTGCCCTCCTGTATTTCACTATGTTGGACAATTGTGTGTTTTCCGTATCATATATAATAAAATGGCAGTTTCATAAAAGTCTGTTGAAATGTTTAGTGCAATGACGATTTCCATCTTTTTGGGAATTTTTCCAATATGAGACGAATAAAGGTTATTTCATCTCATTATCATGGACTAAGTGTAACAAAGACAAAACTCACTGCATTAAATGTTACACTTTATTTGAAATGAGAGCTGTTTATTCAATTCCACTCTTAAAGGACAACAACACTATTTTTTTGTTTCCTAACTGACACCAGAAAAACGTTTTATAGCATCTAAATAAAATACCCAAAACACACAGGCTGATATTTTTAGTCAAATGAAAAACACCAATAAAAATGACTTAAAGTGTCCCAAAACTACTTCAAAATGACCTCATGAAGTTTCAGTTTCAGAAAGTCCCACCCCCTTGTTCGTGTCGTCACACCAGCCTTACTCTAGAACAGGGGTGGGCAAACTTTTTGACTCGCAGGCCGCATTGGCTTCTAAAATTTGACAGAGGGGCCGGGCCAGGAGCATTTAGAGGGAGTGTTTGGGCCGGAAATACTAAGCCTAAAGCATTAAAGGACAACCGACGCCTCCCGACAAGTTATGTTCATAATTTATAAAATCACTTCAAATGACTGACTGAGCGTATTTTTCCACAGCATATAGCTTTAGTTTACGTTCTTAGACTTGCGCTGAATATTCACTAAGTCTTGTTTTCGAGTTGATGACGATCCCCATGTGACGTCACGTTTGGACCGCCCCTGACCGAGAAAGCGACACACAATGCATTTTGGGTACTTTGTTTGGTCTGAAAACTTCGTGTTGATGGCGAAATTAGAAGGAAAACACATAAATAACGCCATGGTGAATCGTTGTGTGTTGCACCAAGACAACTATTTGATATTCGCTGACACAAATTCCCAGCTGACAAATCAGCCCATTTCCAACGGAGCTTGGGCGCAATCTTCTGCATTTTCTGGGTGCTACATTGCTGTCATTGGCGGCTCGAATTGATATGGGAGGACTCCTTGAATCAATTGCAAACATTTATGCTTTCCTCTTCAGAACTATTTGAATCATATTCATAACTGAATGAGTAACAAGAAAACAACTTCTCCGAATCTGAAGCCATTGTTTTGATTCTCGAGCAAGGCAAGACGTCATGGCGTGACGTCAGGAACAAAGGGGTGGGACCTTCTGAAACTGGCCATTTCCAGATTCATTTTGAAGTCATTTTTATTGGTGTTTTTCATTTAACTAAAAATATCAGCCTGCCTGTTTTGGGTATTATAGACGCTATAAAACGTTTTTATAATGTCAGTGGGAAACACGAAAAAATAGTGCCGGTTGTCCTTTAAATGTAGTGTGTACAAACCTCATAGCACAGTAAGAACCCAATTTATTAACTGTCTTTCAAATGTGAAAAATATCCCTGATCAGTTAATAAATTTGTCTCAAGGAATATGGCGTTTATATACTATTTCGCAGATACGTACTTGGAGGAGGAAATGGAAATAGATTAAAATAACATATGCACTGTGATTCATCAAGATTGCGTCTGTTTTTAATAAGTTTTCATTGAAGGGGCAAAGTTAAAGAAATCAACATTTATTGAAAAATGGAATCACTTTCAACATTCAAAACATATTATTCGACAACGAAATATTCAAGCTCAATAATACCTACTTGTGTTAAATTCCGTCAAATCATACATGGTTTGTCCTGACCGCGCGCTCAACAAACTCCTCACTGACGCCCTCGCCTTCACGCGCAAACAATACACGTGTACCGTCGCCGAGCACACAGACATAGGCAACCTGCAGTGAAATTTGCATACTCGGCACGGCAGCCAATCAGAAGCCTGCTTCTTTCTTCCGGACTTTCGCAAGCGTTATAAAGTCGTCCAATTGCATATAATTTTCCAAAATAGATGCACAGAACCTCAGCCCAGAAGAAAGATTCAAAAGAAGCTAACAACATATGTGACGCTACAAAACGTAAATTTACATTAAACCGTGACTGTAAAGTGTACGTGAGACTCATGAAAGGGGCTGAGTGGCTCGTATGAAGCAATCCAAACGTTGATTTGTGCTCCACAATGACAATCGACTACTGCAGCAAAATCTAGCCATTCACATTTACCGTAATTTAAGCAAGGTAGCATTTGTAGTAGGTACATTCTTGATTTAAAAGAAAACGTTATACTTTGTGACAATGTTTTTAATGTGATTAGTTGTCTCATTGTGCTTCAGGTTGTGAAAGATGGGGTAGGCAACTTTTCAGTTATCTGCCCTGTTGTCCGCTAACTTTTTGTCATGAGTTTCAGACGCTGTTTTTACTATAATTTGGGCAGGTTCGGCGGGCCGGATTAAAAAGCCTAACGGGCCGTATGTGTCCCGCGGGCCGTAGTTTGCCCATACCTGCTCTAGAATCAAAACAATGGCTTCAGATTCGGAGAAGATGCTTTCTTGTTACTCATCCAGTTATGAATATGATTCAAATAGTTCTGAAGAGGAAAGCATAAATATTTGGAATTGATTAAAGAAGTATGTCCGTATCAATTGAGCCGTCAGGACTCCAATGTAGTGTCCCGGAAAATGCACAAGCTCCGTTGGAAACAGGCTGATTTGTCTGCTGGGAATTTGTGTCAACTCGTATCAAATAGTAGTCTTGGTGCAACACACAACGATTTACCATCACATTATTTATGTTTTCCTTCTAATTTCGCCATCAACACGAAGTTTTCAGACCAAACAAAGTACCCAAAATGCATTGCGTGTCACTTTCTCTGTCAGGGGCGTTCCAGATGTGACGTCAGGTCAGGTATCGTCATCAACTCGAAAACAAGACTTCCTGAATATTCAGCACGAGTCTTAAAACATAAAATATAGCTACAGTAAAGTCTCGTTATATCGATATCGGTTATATCGATAGTACCGCTTATTACCATACTATTTTCATTTCGCTTGCACATTTCTAGTCTTTTTATGTATAATTAGTACCGTTTAGTACGATACCCGGTTATTACGATAATCCGGTTATTACGGTGCTCCTTTTCATCCCCCGCCGGCCATTTTTGTTGTTTATATCGATATATCCGTCGCGCCATTGGTCAACTTGGTCACGTGTCTTGTTACGTGAGCCGCCATCGGTCGCGCCATTGGTCGACTTGGTCACATGAGCCGCCATCGGTCGCGCTATTGGTCGACTTGGCCGTGTGACTTTGTCACGTGACACGCCATCGGTCGCGTCATTGGTCAACTTGGTCACGCGTCTTGGTTACGTGTCACGCCATCAGTCGCGCCATTGGTCGACTTGGTCAGGTGACTTGGTTACGTGCCCAGCACCCGTGTAGCAGAGCCATTTTCATTTTCAAACGCTAGCTCGTGTGTAGCAGACGAGATTGAAGTGTTTGTGTTAAAAGGTAAAAATGGGAAGCAGAAGAAGATTGATGACTTTTTTAAATTGTATACATAATACAGTAAGATGTAAGCGTTGCAGTTTCCCTGTTGTGTTATGTACATGTCCACTGTACTGTATATGAATGCAATCGTTTTTTGCAACAATGTTTCTTGTTTTGTCTGCTGAAGCGCGATGGTTTTGAAAATTATTAACATTCCATACTGTGTATTAAAGGACAGCCGATGTCACTTTTTATTCAAATGCAAATAAAAATGACTTCACGCCAAGACGTCTTGCATTGCTTGTGAATCCAAACAATGGCTTCAGATTCGGATAATATGCTTTCTTGTTACACATCCAGTTATGAATATGTTTCAAATACACTGTAGTTCTGAAGATTAAAGCATACATGTTTACAATCATTAAAGAATTATATGTGCCATTTTGAGCTAATGGCCAGCTCCGTTTCTTATATGGCGCTTGGCTGCCCTCTTTTGGCGGCTTTTGTTTAATGCAGTTCGGCGCAGGATCGGATATATCGACAGTCCCGGTTATATCGATATTTTTTCGGACTCCCTTGAATATCGATATAACGAGACTTTACTGTATATGCCGTGGAATCTTTGTAAAATACGCTCAGTAGAAGTCATTTGAAGTGATTTTACTAATTATGGACACAACTTGTCCGGCGGCGTCACACCTTTAAAGACCAGGTTCATGATAGTATGTCACCTTTTGGAACAACATCGAAGCAGATGCAATTAATGCTCTTGCACGAAATTATTGCTTATAATTATAGCTCATGGGCGGCCTGGTAGTCGAGTGGTTAGCACACCGGCTTCACAGTGCAGAGGTCGCCGGTTCGCGTCCCGGTCCGGCCTCCCTGTGTGGAGTTTGCATGTTCTCCCCGGACCCGCGTGGGTTTTCTCTGGGTCCTCTGGTTTCCTCCCACACTCCAAAAACATGCATGGCAGGCAGATTGACCACTCCAAATTGTCCCTAGGTGTGAGTGTGAGAGTGACTGTTGTATGTCTTTGTGTGCCCTGCGATTGGCTGGCAACCAATTCAGGGTGTCCCCCGCCTCGTGCCCGAAGACAGCTGAGATAGGCTCCAGCAACCCCCGCGACCCTAATGAGGAATAAGCGGTACGGATAATGAGATGAGATGAGATTTATAGCTCATAAAAATACATTCCCAGTACAGGTTTAATAATGTTACATGTTCCAGTCATCTTCAAATTTAAGTATGAACCTAATGGGTTAACTTATAAATTAAATGTATTATTCTTATTAACTAAGTATTGATGCAAACAAAAATCTAAAGGTTAAAAATTGCCACACTTGCCCTAAGAATAGTTTCAAGGGACAGATTGATTTTAATCGGGTCAGCTTTCAAACAAAAGCTATAATGAAAGGGCAAAAAAATAAAAGCAATTATTTGATATGGTTCATTTGAATCACCATTTCCTGGTAGTTTGAGGTTGAAGGGGCAAATACCAGAGTAGAATCATTTTTTTCAGGGAAGTCAAAGAAGTGACTTGAGGGCAGAAGGGCGCCTCAATCTTCAGAGTTCACCCCTGGTGTAACGCCTGCATTTGTCGTCTTGTTCTGGAAAATGGAAAAAAAAGTGCACTGTGAGTCTCATGACATGTTAACCTTGCTGAATTTCTGCACTGGTTATGCTTAGAATAGTTTTGGATATCTTATTATCTGTATTTGTTTCTGTCTTGTTTTTTTTAATCAAATTAATCCATTATCAAAACAGTTTATCTTCACAAGAAGTTTTAATTGTTGGTAGAGCACACCTTCATTTTTTATTAGGTTTTACACCCACTCCCCAAAAATGCTAGTCCTCGTTTTAGTTTGTACAGTGAAAGACAAAAGAAAAAAACAAGATCGTGAAAGGACAACCGACGCCTTCGGACAAGTTGTGTCCATAATTTGTAAAATCACTTCAAATGACTTCTACTGAGCGGATTTTAAGAAGATTCCACGGCATATAGCTATATTTTACGTTTTAAGACTCTCGCTGAATATTCAGGAAGTCTTGTTTTCGAGTTGATGATGATGCCTGACATAGTTCTGTATTGATCATCCTCAAAATACACTTTGGCGAGAACATGAGAACTTCACTCTGTCGGGCCTGAGCTAAGGTTCAAATAAAGTCACCTTTCTGCACTCATGACGACTACTGATTGCTTTCAATTTCCTCCCTTCACCTCTACGTGCCCTCTGCCCGTCTCACCACGATGGGGTGCAGAGCTTTCAGCCGCTCTGCTCCCAAACTCTGGAATTCACTTCCACCCAACATCCGTAATATTGCCTCCCTCCCTACTTTCAAATCCCACCTCAAAACCCATCGGTTTAAAATTGCATTCATGGTTTAGTTCAATCAGCTATTTTATTATTTATCATTTTATTTTTATTTCCTCATGATATTTTTTTAGACAATCACTCAAAGTGTGACTAATTTGGAACCTCCAGGCTGCTGATTGGAAAACTTGAACGAAAGTCAAATTGTATTGTCATCACTTTCCATGCCGCAAGGGCTCAAAAGAGCCTTCATTATATGACATCATTTTGTACCCCTTACCTGACAGCACTTGTTCAATTTCTTCCATTTCATCCATCTCTACAGGTTTAAGCAACAGGGCGAAAAAGACAGCGACTCCAATCACCTTTAAAAAGAAAGACAACAAATCCTCTTCACGCATGAACCGAATAAAATGTTGCATATTCCCTGTGGTACATACATGTTGTTGACTGCTCCATCTTTTGGTTGAAGCAGTGATGTAGTATCATTTTTCCAAATCTTTTGCATCACAAAGAAAGTGAATTGTTTGGTTTTTATGTTTGGAACAATGGCAACATTGTGTGTGTGTGTGTGGGGGGGGGGGGGGGGGTGCTGGAGCCCAACCCAGCTGCCTTTGGGACCAGTGGCCAACTGGTTAGTGCATTGGATTCACAGTGCAAAAGTGCAGGGTTTGATTCTCCTGTGGAATGTGAGTATTATCCGAATGTCTGTGTGGGTTTTCTCTGGGTACTCCGATTTCCTCCCACTTTCCAAAAACAGGCACATCAATCTGATTTAACACTCCAAATTGTCTTTTGGTGTGAGAGTGTGTCAGAGATATGACAGTCAGACACTGTCTGACTGTCATATCTCTGTGGACCGAGTCTGGATATGACAGTCAGACACTGTCTGACTGTCATATCCAGACTCGGTCCACAAAGATTGTCCCTACTGCCGGCAGGAAACGCAGTCATCCATGACATACGTCTGAATCTGCGGCCCTCTGCCAAGCTATTTATTGAGAGTACATGCAAATGAATGATACATTAGTAAAACATAGTTTTCTTGATTATAATACCACACCTCTGGACGTTCTGAGCACCAACAGCTGTAAGCAATAAAACATTGTCTTTTAATTCGTTGTCTTCCATGAACTGATAAATTTGTAACCTGGCTAATGAGCTCCTTCCTGTGAGGGAGTTCCAAGGCCAGATCTCTAGATGAAGGTGAGGTGAAGGTTTAACTGGGCTGTGTCTGTTTCACTCAGATTTACTGCGGCCATCTGCGCCTTGACTGTGGGCCCATTGTTTGGTTGGCCAGCTAAGCATGGGACTTTTAAAGATGATAAATTCTTATTCTCCATCAGAGTGTAAGTGTGGATGGGTGTTTGTCTATGTTCCCAACGATTGGCTGGCAACCAGTTCAGGGTATGCCCCCACCTCCCAACTTCCCGAAGACAGCTGGGATAGGCTTACCCACACCACACAACCCTTGTGAGGATAAGTGGATCAGAAAACGGATGGAAAATGAAATCAATCAAATTTGAAATGAGACTTTAACAGAGCAAAATATTGGAAAAGTGATGCAAACATTTAATATGGACCAACGTCAATTACCATGTTTTTCAGACTGTAAGGTGCACCTGATTAGAAGGCACACTTTCAATGGATTACATACTTTAAATGTTTTTCCATATACAGTGTAAGGTGCACTGGATTATAAAGCGCACCTTCAACGAATGACATTGCGTATTTTCCGGTGTATAAGGTGCACCAGAGTATAAGGCGCACCTCCAATTAAAGTGTATTTTCAAACTTTTTCCATATACATATAAGGCACACCGGAGTATTAGGCACACCTTCAATGAATGAAAAACGTTTTCCAAATATAATATAAAAATACTACATGAAAGTTTTCCAAATAAAAGACACACCACACTATAAGGCGCTACAGTGGGAAAATGGAGTCAGTAGCTGCTGACAGTAGTTGCGAGACCTGTTCTGGCTCAATATTACTTCACATATAAGGCGTACCTGCGTATAAGGCACAAGTTCATCTTTTCAAGAAAATGAAGGCATTTAATTTTTTTCACCCCATATATAATGTGCACTGGATTAAAAGGCACATGGTCAGCCTTTGAAAAAAAAAATTAATGCTTTTATGTGTGCCTTATAGTGCTGAAAATACTGTACTAATAATCAGCATGAGGCCCTGCTAGCTTAAAGGGCAACCAACACCATTTTTTTGTTTCCTAACTGACATCAGAAAAACTTTTATAGCATCTAAAATACCCAAAACACGCAGGTTGATATTTTCAGTCAAATGCAAAACACCAATAAAATTGACTTAAAGTGTTCAAAAACTGCCACAAATCAGCTCGAAACTGGGGATTTTCAGAAAGTGCCGCCCCCAGTTTGTGACGTTGCGCCAGGTCGTCTTGCCTTGCTCAAGAAATAAAACAATGGGCTCACTGAGTTCAGATTCAGAGAAGATGTGTGGCGTCACACGTGTGTATGATTTTGAAGTGCGCCTTTCAACCATTTCATGTCTTTCAATTCCTTGATATCCTTGATGTGCGTCTCACTCTGACGCATAGCACACGCTTGAAAATGGTATAAAAGCAGCTGTCGCGGGACAGAGAGATTGGGCGAACCACGGGGCAGAATCATATCAGACTCATCTCGGACTCACGCCCGGCTTACGCCGGGCGTCGGACGGACATCACGGCACGACTTGCTCAACTCCACGCCACGACCAAGCTCTGCGCGTCACCTGCCTGGGAGATCTGACAACGAACCTACTTACAAATAAAGAGAAACATCAAACTCTTTAGATGCTTTGTTGTTACTCATCCAGTTATGAATATGATTCAAATAGTTCTGAAGAGGAAAGCATAAATGTTTGCAATCAATTAAAGGAGTCCTCCTATATCAATTCGAGCCGTCAATGACAGCAATGTAGCAATGCACAAGATGGCGCCCAAGCTCCGTTGGAAATGGGCGGATTCTTCTGCCGGGAATTTGTGTCAGCGAGTATCAAATAGTAGTCTTGGTGCAACACACAACGATTCACCATTGCGTTATTTATATGTTTTCCTTCTAATTTCGCCATCAACACGGATCAACATGAAGTTTTTAGACCAAAGTACCGCAAAATGCATTGTGTGTCGCTTTCTCGGTCAGGGGCGATACCTACCGTGACGTCACGGTAGGTATCGTCACCAACTCAAAAACAAGACTTCCTGAATATTCAGCGCGACTCTTAAAACGTAAAATATAGCTATATGCGGTGGAATCTTGGTAAAATACGTTCAGCAGAAGTCATTTGAAGTGATTTAACAAATTATGGACACAACTTGTCCGGAGGCGTCAGTTGTCCTTTAAGTGTGGGGCAGCACATGCATGAAGAGGATACTTTTGATTAGTACGGTACCCATACTAAGAATGAATGTTTCTGACTATGGACAGCTTTGATTCAGACCCACCTTGAGAGGCTGTAATATGACAATGCTCTGGAAGAGAGAGATGCCCAAAGACATAATCCACTTAATGGACTTTGCCTTGCCATAGTAAAAGCCATAGAGCAAAGTGAAAAAAGTGGACACGCCGCTGAGGGAAATTAACAGGAACCAGCCGATGAACACACACCACCAAGGCAACCAGCAACTGGATGATACACTCTTCTTTTTCATGGGAGGTGGGCTGGGACAAAGACAAGGGAAAAAAGAATATAAAGTGCTCTCACCAAAGGAACCTAGTACGCTAAATATAACATTTTTGTATTTGTGTGATTGTGACGTGCAAGGAGCCTACCAGCAAACTAAGTGACTGCTGAAAACCATATCGGCCTTGCGAACGAGCAGATTGGTGATGTCTAGTGCTTGTGCGTAATCCTGTGGACTCGGGAAGTTCTTCTCACCCAACTTTTCTAGACAGAAATGCAGGCGACAAAGGGCGGCGAGGAGAAACTTGCTGCAGTAGACCCAATGCAGGTCACTCTCAGTTTCCCCTTGACGGGCAAAGACGCGAAGAAGAAATTTACATTTTTATGTATGTCCCTTGATTTTTTTTCCCTTGAATACTGGAGTACCTTGCATCAGATGAATTAATTCATGCACTCTGTTCAAGGCTACAAAGAGATCAGGGATGGACTCCATTTTGTATATCTGTGCCATTTTGTTCCGTAGACTCCTGCTCACAAGAGAAATAACCTCCTCGATTTCCTTGGGAAGGAGTGATGACAAATAGCAACATTAGAGAACATCAATGCATATTCGCAGCAGACTAAAACAATGATGAAATATGACACAGTTGGGAGTAACGGATACACAGGGCTCCTTTTTCAACAGCACAAGGTCAGTCAAGTAGCCATATTCCGTAAAACAAAGCCTACCTATTTTTAAACCCACCTTTAGAATTGTTGTTATGGTAACTAACTGGGGTCTCACTTTGTCCTCCGAGCTGGTTTTTGGCGACTTTAAAACAATGCGTGGTTTGATGCTTCGGAATATGGTGACAATGAGGATGTTGATTGGGAACATGAGAAGACCACTCTCAACCCCCACCATGATGTCCTGCCACGTAATGTGCAGTGAACCTGGGCAGGGATCGTTAGAGTATTGTAGAACTGATAGTCGCGCGAGTGAGTAATTCAAGGGGTGCGATCCACCCCACAGTTTCCCCGCAGTCAGTCGTGACAACTCATTTTTTTTTATTGAAATCACCCATCCATATCCTGTTGGGGGCCATGACTAATGGCTGGCTGACAAAACCATCTCATCGCTGAATGTTAAGGATCTGCTGTAATTTGACCCAGATAATCCTGTTGTCGCGAAATTTGACACATTTGATGATAGTCAAGGCCCAAGGAGGGACAGAAACTTCGTTTTAATCGTTGTGGTACCACCACCTACTGGCCACATAAAATAAATACATGTTTTGATCTTTGAACTCCCGTAAGATATTTTAGCTGTACAATTTTTAAGTCAAATTATTGATGGACAAAGCTTGAAATGATTTACTGTTTTGGGGTTTCAATTTTAGTTTTTAAATCACATAAATTTAATGAGTCATCCTTTCATTTAATCAAGAACGATTTTACACAAATAGCTGTATTAAGTTCATCCTGTCTACTTGATATCTAATTTAAAACAGATTCTTATCTGTGTATGTGTTATGTAAGATCAGATCTGACAGGTAGGTAACGCCCCCATAGCAACACCAGCTGAAAATGGCGCATCACAACAACATCCGTGACACTCTGACGAAGTCGGAAGTAGATGCCGAAACATGTCAGGTATTTGAACACCGACAATACACTGTCTGTAAAATAAGAATCTGCTTTAAATTAGATTTTACACAAAATCTGATTATTGTGATGCTTGACAATAACAACAACACACATAAGTTGCTGGAGTATGATATTGCTCTCATTCCAAATGTGTTCGACGCTGCAGTGGGTCAAATGTAAAGGTCATATTTCATGTATGCGCAGATTTATGATACATATAGATGGCTCTATTGTATATCATCAACTATTGTCACGTACGTGCTGAACAAATGGGCACAATTCATGCGCACTTATGATTAAAAAACTGATTTACCAATGGAGAAGACTACTGGAGAATTCTCATTCTCCGGAACATTCCAAAAGGCAATATTGATGGCCATGGTGCACAGAAGCAGGCTCAGACAGCAAGAAACCCTCTGAACCCGAGTGAAAGGGCTCCGCCACGGTGGATCCACGATGGACATCCAAATATGTTCATCCCGAAAGCCCGTCGATGTTCGGCTCTGGAAAATATTCCTTCCAATAAAAAGGCAAAGTATGCCATGACTGACTTTTGTGTGACCTACTCACATGCATTCAATACTTCATTCCTTACCTAAAGCAGGAAACCTCATTGCTCTTTGCTGCATTGAACATTTTCTTCGTCGTACCATCCCCATGGTCACTGCTTATCCAACAGTCACAAAAGAAATGCCAAACATGTTGAGTTTGGAGATCCTCTATGGTCACTCTGTTTACATACCTGAATGCGAGAGCAATTCATGAAATCTCGAATCAGTGTGTATATGCTGTCCAATGTTGAGAGCCAGTAATACATTTTCTGCTGCTAACAGAAGCATTGACCAACATTTCCATCGTACATTTTTAAAAACCATTTCCAGAATTAGATTGTGTGCACACATGAATGGATTTGTTAATCCTTATTGGAGAGTGTGATGGAT